>NW_025351592.1:0-4273 GCF_016433145.1 Gracilinanus agilis
ATATATATATATATATATATATATATATATATATATATGCATTTTAGAGATCTACAGAGTTCTTCTCTAAGGTGGTGCAGTGGACAAAGCACTGGGCCTGGAATCAGGAAGAACTGAGTTCAAATTCATACTGAGACAGCTTTGCTAGTTGTGCAACTCTGGGCAAGTCACTTAACCTCTGTCTCAGTTTCTCATCTGTAAAATGAGAATAATAATAGCACCTACCTTGCAGTTTCATGAGGATCAAATGAGACAATAACAGTAAAGCTCTTTGCACATAGTAAGCCTTATATAAATATTAGTTGTTGTCATTATTATTATTACTCCCTTCTTTCTAGATTTTCATGACACTGTTCTCTCCTGATTTTCTCCCTATCTGTCTGAATGCTCCTTCTCTGTCTTTACTGGGTCTTCATGCATATCATACCTGCCGGTGGAGCTTCCCTAGGACTCTGTCCTTGTCCCTTTTCCCTTCTCCCTCTATGCTATTTCACTTGGCAAACTCATCATCTCTTATAGTTTATTTATCATCTCTGTGCAGATGACTCTCAGATCTATTTATCCAGCTCTCACCACCCTCCTGATCACCAGGTTCATATTTAATTGTCATTGAGACATCTTAAATTTGAACTTGATGTACTGTAGCCATCTGAACCTATTATCTCCTCTTCCCCCTCCAAAATCCTCTCATCTTCCCAACTTTTCTATTATTTTTTTATTTTAAATGTTTTTTTTTAAACCTAATCTTCTGTCTTTGAATCAATACTAAGACATTGGTTCTAAGGCAGAAGAGTGGTGAGGGCTAGGCAATAGGGATCAGGTGACTTGTCCACACACAGCTAATAAGTGCCTGGGATCATATTTGAACTCAGGACCTCCCATCTCCAGTCTGGCTCTCTTTCCACTTAGCTGCTCCCCTTTCCCATTATTCTTGAGGAAACTACTATCCTCCCAGTTCCCCAGGTTCACGAGCTAGATGCCATGCTAGACACATCTCTCTCTCTCTCTCACCTCACTCCCATATCCAATCATTAAATCCTTTTTTTTTTTCCTACTTTTATAACTAACATCCCTGGCTTATGCCCACTTCTTTTCTTTGATTCTGTAACCCCCTTGGAGCAGACCCTATGGACTACTGCAACAGCCTGCTGGTTCACTCCCTGATTTAAGTGTCTCCCCACTCCAATCCATCCTCCATTCAGCTATCAAAGTGACAAAGTGATCTTTTGTCTACAAAAACAAAGTGATGTTTTGATCTAAAATGTAGGTCTGACCATAACAGCCCCCATTCAAAAAACCCCAGTGGCTCTCCATTCCTTCCAGGATCAGATATAAGATAATTTTATGATTTCCTCCATAACCTGGCCCTTTCCTACCTTTCTAGTGTTCTTATACCTTCAGGATCATTCACACTGGCCCCCTTGCTGTTCCTCCAACATGCCACCTCATCTCCCAACTCCAGGCATTTTTACTTGGCTGTCCCCCATCCTGAGATCTCTCTGTCTCTCTCTTTCTATCTCTCTCTGCCTCTCTTTCTCTCTCTTCTTTCTCCTCTTAGTATCTCAACTTTCCTGTCTTCCTATAAGTCTCTGTTAAGTCCCACCTTCTGCAAGAAACCTTTCCCAGTCTTCCTCAATTAACTTAGTGCCTTCTCTCTAAGACTACCCCCAGTTTATCCTGTATATTCTTATTGCTTACATGTTGTTACAAATTATTGTTTACATGTTGTCTCTGCCATTAGATTGAGAGCTCCTTGAGAAGAGGGATTTTTGTTGTTGTTTCTTGCCTTTTTTTGTATCCCCAGGGCTTAGTATAGAGCCTGGAACATAGTAGGTGCTTAATAAATGTTATTTGACTGACTGGAGAAGAATAAATGTAATAGTGGAGATGCAATATGGTATAACAACAATAATAAACAACATTTATATAGTACTTCTATATTATTATTATATACTCACATAGTAGATTTACATAGTTTGAAAATGCCTTATATACATTAATCTCCTTCCACCCTCACAAAAACCCTGAGTAGATAAAATAGAGGAGGAAACTTGCCTGTGATCACCTCACACCAGATTTGAAGTGGATTTGAATTATGACTGCCATCTCCCACATTTTACAAGTGAGGAAAGTGATTCTCTGAGAAAGTAAGAGGTGGGAATTCCCACTGTAATTAGGGAAGATAGATCTTTTGGTGCTCAGACCAGTGTTCTTTCCACTAGGCCTATGGGCTCTTTTGGATTGTGTTCTTGGGGTGTCTTTTATTTCTTCCATTTCTGTGTGGGTACTGACCTCTCTAAAGCAATATTCTTAACTTTTCCCTCCCTCCCTCTTTTCCTCAAAGAAGTAAAAGGACATTGGGCAGACTGGGTGGGTGTATATGTGTGAGTATATGTGGATGCGTGTGTAAACATTCCTTTCCCTTCTTCTCAAGCCTTGGTTTCCTGTCTCAGGAAGCTGGAGGCACTGAGACCATTCACCAACAGCCTTTTCAGATGACTTAGAATCACTAATGGAGTCAGTGGGACTCCTTCTACAAGATGCTGTTGGGCCAGGAATCAAGAAGGCCTGAGTTTTTGACCTGGGCTCCAGATATTTATTAGCTGTAGGGCACTGGGCAAGTCACTTAATCTCTATCTTCTTGTTTCTTCACTGTAAAATGGGGATAATAAAAGCACCCACCTCCCAGGGTGATTGTGAGAATGAAATGAGATAATATATGTAAGGCACCAGGCATTTAGTAGGTGCTCAATAAATGCTTGTTTCTTTCCATACATTTCTTTCCTTTAGCATGACCACTGAGAACAATCAGAGGAACAGCCAGTCTGTGTTACAAGTACTACAGCCAAGAGAGAGTGCAAACATTTTGGCTCATGGCTCTTTCTTTTATGCTGGTCCCTGATACAGAATGGTCCTCCCCCCATTCACCATTGGCTGGTTAATGAAGAGTCACAATCTTATCCCAAAAGCTAACTAATCAAAATACTAATTCACATACCCAATTATCCTAATTATTCAAGTGAGTTATCCAATAAGTCTTATCTATATGCATTCACCCTATAGCCCTTTAACCAATCAGAACAAGGACTGTCTCTGTCCTAGTTCAGTCTTATCTTTCTACATGTTCTGTGGCCCTTTAACACATCAGAGGATGTAAAGATTCTTTACTGCCTTAGTAGGGAAACAAAAGCCTGGCTTGCTTATCTCTGTCAGCCAGATGTATTTCCCTGAGAGGAGTTCATGTTATTTTTATCCCTCACAATAGTAAGTGCTTAATAAATGTTTGGTATGGGATAGCTAGGTAACACTGTGGATAGGAGATGAGGAGTCTTGGGTTCCTAGTTGTGTGACCCTGGACAAGTCACTTAACCCCAATTGCCCAGCCCTTGCCACTTTCTATCTTAGAATTAATACTGAGATAGGTAAAGGTTTAAAAAATGTTTGCTTATTTACTTGAAGAATAGCTTTCTCCTTCCTCTCTCCATTTATGTTATTTGAATTCTTTTCCTTTTGGAGGTTCTGTGCTGCTCCTTCTCCTCTCTGCCCCCTTCTTTCCCTGGAAGCTTCCTACTAGAGATAAAAAAAGGGAGGAAACTCCTTTGGAATTTCAATTTCTTTAGAAAATTGTGTGCCTGAGGACAGATAATTTTACAAATAATATAAGGGATTCCATAGCTACCAGTTTTAAATTAGAGGCATATTTTGCTTTATAGACACAGAGAAGAAATTAGATTGGATGACACTCTGATAGCACCCACCATCATCCATCCGTCAATTAGCATTTATTAATCACTTATTATGTCAGTCACTGAGCACTGGGATACCAAGAAGGGCCAGGCCTAGCCCCTGTTCTCAACTATGTACAAACAAAAATTGATATAGTATATACATATATATGTGTGTGTATACATTTACACACATATAAATATACTTACACATACATTAAAGGTAAATTGGAGATAATCACTTGAGACAGTTGTCTTGTTGGTTCCTGTACCCAGTTCAATTCAGCAGTCAAGCTCACATTATAAGTAAGACACTTTGGACATAAAAATGCAAATGATACAGTGCCTGTCCTCAAGTAGTTTAAATTCATTTAACTACTCTACTAGAATCTATTTGATTAACATCTGACTCCTCTGTTAATATGGTGGAGGAGAGAAACTCAATTCTTCTGCCCCCTTTTAAAAAACCAACAAGCTTTTACTGGTCTCCTCATTCCCCTCCCCTCTTTTCCATGGAATCCCCAGGCAACTCCTTCCTTCCTTCCTCC
>NW_025351593.1:0-5302 GCF_016433145.1 Gracilinanus agilis
CCCCAAGGCAGGCGCTGAGCCCCCCGCGGCGCCCCGTAAGGACCCTCCAGCCCCGGCCCCCGCACCCGGCCGCGGCCAAGCGCTGCTGCGCGCCATCGGCACCGTCAACGCGCTCTCCGCCGCCGCCTCCCCCAAGGCGGGCTCCGAGCCCCCCGAAAAGAAAACTCCCAAAAAGTCGCCAGCGCCCCCCTCTACCGGCCCGCCGCCGCCGGAAGGAGACTGAGAGACCCTGCCCATGGGCATCAGGAACCCAGGTAGGCGGGCCCTGGCCCTCCCCGGGCCTCAGTTTCCTCATCTGTAAAACGGAGCCGTTGTGAAGAATGAAGAAATAGTTTGTAGGGCCCGAGGCCCGACTCCAGTCTAAGGAGGCAGCTAGTGGGACAGCTCCCCAGGTCACTGGAATCCGAGGGAGAACGAGGGGGACAGGCGAGGAAGGCTGCTCAGAGGAGCTGTCTGAGGGCGCTTCCCTCCGCAAGGCAGTTCGGAACCTTGCTTGGATTGTCGGGGAAGGGAGGGAATCCCCGAGCTGGGGGGGAACCTGAGGAAACATGGAGCCCTCAAAGGGCAGCCCCAGGGGCTGATGAAGGTGGCGCCCTGCCCCGCTGAGGCAGGAAAGCTTGTCCCCCTCAGAAAGGACCAGGGCCACTTCCCCTTGGCATTCTTGGGGCATGGCCGGGCTCGAGGGCACTGGGGAGCCCAAGAGAGGGGGAGCCGCTGGGCTAGGACAGCAGAAAGCCCTCTAGAAATGAGAGGCGTCCTTCCTCCCCGGACTGAATTTCAGGAAGGAGAAGGGAGAACAAGGGCTTCTTCCCTTCCCTTCCCATCATCCTCTAGGGCTCTGCCGGTTCTAAAACACTTTCCCTGCAGCTGCCCTACAGAGATTATACCCATTTGACAGTTAAGGAAATGAGCCCCAGGGAAGAGAGCAGAGAGGCTGAGATTCATATTGCTAAAGAAGAGTGGAGGGTGGGGGGCAGAGCTGATGCCCTTCCAAGAGAGTGAGGGAGGGCAGGGAGACTCGGGGCCCAGCCCTGCCCTGCCTCCTACCTCCCAGAGAGCCAGGCGTGGGGCAGTCACCCTCCCCAAGTGTGGATGCCGGGCAGCTTTCCAAGCCTCCCCTTCCTCCCTCAGAGCGGGGCAGGGGCACCCGGTGCCAGCCACAGAGGGGAGGGAGGAGGCTCGGTGCTCTCTCTCTCTGCTCTTACTACTGGGTTTGGGTTGTATTTTAGTTCCTGCTGAGCCTGAAAGAGAAGCTGGGCCCGAGCGGATCGGGCACATCTGCCATGTACCACGCAGCTGTACCCGGGGAATGGCAGCCCCTGGCCAGCCCCTAGGCCTCCCAGGAGCCAGCCCTGCCCGGAGTGGCAGCCTCTCCACCTCACGGGCACTGCCACCAGGACCCTTCTCTTCACCCAGGCTCCCGCTCGGACCCTGCAGGACGGCACTGCCCTCCCCTCCTCCTTGAAAACGAAGTCTGTAAGAAGGCAGCAGCTGATAAACGGAGTTTATTAACAACGTCTGGCCTCTCCTTCCTGCTCGCCCAGCATCAGGGGACACAGGGAGGAGGCTGGGGACACATGAGCCCAGGCGGGCATCCTGGCACCTCACCGGGCACAGAATTGGCCCAGGAAGGGCTGGTTTAACTTCTGTTGGTCTCTGGTGCTTGGGGGGAGGAGGGGGGCAGGAACAGAGGGGTCAGGAGGTAATGAGACTCTAGGCAGTGGGGAAAGGGGAGACAAGAATGGCCAAGCCCAGGAGCCACAGGAAAATAAGACTGTCAGAGCTGGGAGGCCCCTTAGAACAGGGGTGGCAGGGCTGGTACCAGGAGAGGCCCAGACTAGATGGTCCCTACGATGCCTCCCAATTGGGAGTCCTATAGTTTGCCCTACAAACCCCCCTCCCCCAGGAAGCCCTTCCACTGGGCTGCCCGGGCTCTGGGCTCAGTGGGAGGATGGGAGGCTCACCCCCAGCTCCTGCTGCCTCCCCCTCTGTCTGCCCTGTTTCTTGGGGTTCCTCCAGCAGATGCTAAAGCCTCTCAGCGCAGGTTTTCTCCCATTCACTTGCTGAAGAAGTTGGGGCCCAGAGAATCTAAGCAACTTCCCCTACGTCCCACAGCGAGCACTGCCCTACCCTGGGTTCTCTCCCCCCACAGGGAGCACATGAGGAGCCGGCAGGGGCAGGGCAAGCAGGGCAAGGCTGGGCCTGAAGAACAAGCCTGAGGAAGCTCAGAGCACCCCACCAGAGCCCGGCCCACAGGCCATGCCGAGAAGCAGCCAGAGCAGGGCCCACATCTGTGCCGGGAGGGGGAAGGCCGGGGCGCCGTTCTTCGTGGTTTTCGGGGAGGCCAAGACCTTTCGGGCCCCGATGGGCTGGGCTGGGCGGAAGTTGTTCCTCATGCTGACGGGGGGAGCACCCACGGGACTGGCCTGGAGGGTGGACACAAACTGGGCCAGCTGGAAAGGAGGAGAAAGGCCACGTGGGTCAGTCACGCAGGGCCATCACCCCCGCCCCACGTCTCCACTGGGGAATGGCGGCCCAGGACCCACTCCTGCTCCCCACGGCCGGGAGAAGGGACGGGGCAGAGAGAGGGACTGAGCCAGAAGGGCCCCTGTACCTGCGCCCTGCCAATGGGGACGGGCTCCTCAAAGATGGTCCAGAGGACCACCTCGTCACAGGCCGGGGTGGTCAGGGAGCCAGGGTAGCGGTAGTAGCGAGACAGGAGGCTTCGCTCTGGCAGCAGCTTGTCCAGGCGGAAGGTGGACGCCAGTTCTACAGACTGCCCTGTTTGGGGGAGATGGAAGGGGCCTCGTGTGCCCAGGCCAACCGTCCCGCCCCCTCCCACCTCACCTCCGTACTTCTGGCCCCTGGCGCCCTGCCCCACTCCTGCCACAGCCCTCACCCTGGTGGGAGACATTCCTCAGCCCAGACACAATGGTGTTGTAGTTGGCATTGTCCTCGCTCTGCACCTGCCCAGGGGAGGCACAATATCACAACACATGCTTGCATTCATTCATTCATCCATGGACTGTCTCACTCCTTCCTACTCTCTCCCTCCCCCTCTCTTAAAACCCCCACTTTTCCTCTTAGAATCAATACTATGTTGGTTCCAAGCCAGAAGAAGGGCTAGGCAATAGGGGTTAAGTGACTTGTCCAGGGTCACATAGCTGGGAAGTGTCAGAAGTCACATCTGAACCCAGGGCCTCCTGTCTCTAGGTCTAGCTCTTTCCACCAAGCCATCTAGCTCTGTCTCTCTGTCTCTCTGTCTCTCCTACTCCTCTTCTCTCCCTTCCTCCCATTCCTCTCTCTGTCTCAGTCTCTGCTTCTTGTTCTTTCTTTCCCTCTCTTTCCTGCTCTGCCTCTCTGTCTCTCTCTCTGTCTCTTTCTCTCTCCTCCTCTTCCTCCTCCTCCTCCTTCTTCTCTGCCTGTCTCTCTCTCTTTTCTTCTGCTCTGTCTCTTTCTCTCTCCTCCTCCTCCTTCTTCTCTGCCTGCCTCTCTCTCTCTCTTTTCTTCTGCTCTGCCCCCCTTCTCCTTCTGCTCTGCTTCTCTTTCCTGCTCTCTCCCTCTCTCTCCTCCTTCTCCTCCTCTTCCTCTTCCTCCTCTTCCTCCTCCTTCTCCTCCTTCTTCTTCTTCTCTGCCTGCCTCTCTCTCTTTTCTTCTGCTCTGCCTCTCTCTCTCTCTCTCTCTCTCTCCTCGTCCTCCTCCTCCTCCTCCTTCTTCTTCTGCTCTGCCCCCCACCTTCTGCTCTGCCTCTCTCCCTCCCTCCCTCCTGAACCACTCCCCAACATGGACTGTTTCCCGCCCAATCCCCCAAGCTGACTCTCTGGCCCTCTTCCCCTCTTCTCAATGACCGGGAGAAGCAGTAGCCCATCCCCAGCCTAGGCCATACCTTGAACAAGAAGGCTAACACAGCCAAGCCCCCAGGATGGCCCCGGGCCTCCTCCAGACTCCGGTAGAGGGTATTCATGTGCACCACATGCATCTGGAGGAGAGCCAGACACATCATCCCCTCTTGGGTTTGCTGGCTGGAATCCAATGGGGCCAGCCCAGCCCAACCCCGTCATTTGTATAGATGACAGGGAAACTGAGTGCTCGATTGAAGTGGAATTCGCACCCATCCCCTTTGCCCTGGCAATCCCTGGGCCGTGGCCCCTCACCTCCATGGGGTGGCGCTGCCCATCCAGAGTGTGTTCAGAGCCGTTGCCTGTGGGACTGCCCCAGTGGAAGTGGAGCTGCAGGGCACAGTAGCTGTGGAGCAGCCCCCCGCCCCGGATGCACAGCTGGCCCTGGCCCCCGGCTCCCTCCAGGCTCAGCTGCACTGGAGAAAAGAAGGCAGCCAGGTCCAGAGGGGTCAGTGTGCAGAGGCCCTCCCTGCACCCCCAGGACCTGGGAGCCTGCCTCCATCCAGACTCTGTTGAAGCAGAGCCATGCTGGGGGTGCTCTGGTCAGGAGAGGCTGTGCCCGTCTCCCTCCCCTTTTGGATCTCCCTAAATCCTTGCCGCCCCAGCATCCCGTGCAACCTCTCTCCGCCCCGAGGGACCCTGGGAGGAACTCCAGAAGCCCCCCTAGAGCAGCGAGTGCCTCGTCCACAGGAGCCGCATCCTTCCTTCCCTCCCTCCTTCCAAGTCAACAAGCATTTCCTAAGTGGTGGAGATACCCAAATCCTCCTTCCCCATTCGGCCTGGCCTCTGCCTCGGCCTCTGCCTCTCCTTCTGTGAATCACACAGATGACCATGTATATGTACCTGGATAAGTATATTCTCCCCCAAGGTGGGAGAGAGAGGAAGCATCAGTGAACAAATGTTTGTTGAACTGAATTTCCAGCTGCAGAACTGCAGATCCAAAGATCCAAAGGCTGGACTTGCCTAGACTCTACAACTAGTCGTCAAGGGAAACCGAGGCCCTCTGCGGGCTCGGCCTCTGAGCACTCACTGTGGACTGGAGGGCCTCTGGGCCAAGTGGGGACAGAGTGCTCCAGCCCAGGAGCAGCCCGGGGGCTGCAGGACTCCGACGAGGACCCCAGCGTCCTGACTCTCAGACTCTAGGGCTTCCCTGAGCTCTGCCCAGGCTGGCCAGCAGCGGCTACTCCACAAGAACTCGGTGGCGTTTCCCAAAGTTGTCTGGGAGTCCTCACTGAGCAGCCAGGGTGGCCCAGCGCCCTTCCCTGCCCACCCTCCTCCACCAGGCTTCTCTGCTGCCCCTTGGGCTCACTGACCAGTGTGCCCATCGTTCAGGAGCCGCCAGGGGCCCGGGGGTGCCGAGTCATAGCCTTCGAACACAAAAGGGCCCAGGCCGGGGTCCTGCT
>NW_025351594.1:0-3224 GCF_016433145.1 Gracilinanus agilis
AGAAAAGAAGAAAGAAAAATTCAAAATTGTTATGTGGATTTCTTTTAAGTTGTTTTCACATGTGCATGGAAAGAATGAACTACAGTGAAATCAGGTTAATTTGTTCACTAGACTTAGAACTGGCAAGGATCTTAAAGATACTTTGGTTACAGAATCACAGAATTCAAGGCTTAGGAGGAACTCAGTGGCCATCTAGTCAAACCCATACATGAAAGTCTCCCCCTCTGTAACATATCCAATAAGTGCTTATACAGACTTTGCTTATAGAATTTTAAGGAGAGGGAAGCTATTACCTTTTGAGGCAGCCCATTCCACTTCTGGACAGCTTTAATTTCCTGGAAGTTTTATCTGACATCAAGTCTAAACTGATTTCTTTGTAACTTCCACCTGTTGCTCTCCTTCCCAAACATTTTTACAATGGAGGAAACCAAGGCTAGAAATAAAGATTCTCTCAATTAAGATTAGAATGCCATTATACTACATTCCTCCTTTTGTTCCACTCACTCCTTCCTTCATCCTGCCTCATTCCCTGTATTATATTGAACAAAAGTAATTGGATATGAACTAATGAAAACATTATTTTAATTCTGAAGTGAAAACTAGGGAATAGCTCCTCAATGGAGTTACAGTAGGAGTTTCTTTCACATGTACCATCTTATATTTATCAACAAATCCAACACTTCACAAAATAAAAAAAGGATCTCTTTTAAAAACTGATAAGTGTTTCTCAGATGAGGATACTTGTGTTTAAAAAAATAAAAAGATTCATTTCATAGAATATCAAGTAGGCTAAATTGTGGGAGGTAGGTAGGAGGTGAGGACCATGGATATTTCACAGCCTTCTTTTGAGTTTAAATATTGAGCATTAACTCTTCCTGACAAATGCTCAGAAATTTCAGCCTTAGTGTTTTTCATTTCCATAAGGGGGAGCTTGTGCACAGAAGATTCTGGGTCCCGAAATCTGAAACAGTCGAATTCCTTTGCCTAGCTTTCTCATAGAAGTCCGTTGGATTCTGGCTTTAAGCAGCTCCCAGCTGCCATCAGCACCAGAGCAAAGGGTATACTGGAGGCCATCTTTCAGTTAATATAATCAAAAAAATAAATACAAGGTGTCTAGGAAGGTAGCCGTGTGTGCATTGGGTGTGCCCACATGTGTGCCAACTCTATAGAAATCTACTCCTCTTTGCCTGGGTAACTAGAGGCTGGTGGACTGAAGCATAGCTGAGCTCTCTGATCTTGTCCCCTTCCAGAGAGGCTTTTAGGACACTTGGCATGGGGGCAGAGATGTTGAATGGGATACTGGGTACACAGAAAATTCTCATATGAAGGCAGCCTAGCCCCTGAGGCTGGAGGCTCAAGTGTTGGTTTGGTATGCTTTTGTTTTTTCCTGATTTGTTGTGGGGTTTTAAAGTCCAAACACTTCAAATGTCTGCACACTTATTTCCATAGTCAGAAAGTAAGGCATTAGGTCATTTGTTCGTTTTCCCTTCTGATGGAAAGTACCTCTGTGGAGAGGCAGTATAAGCTGGTAGAATGCTCCCTGAACTCGTCTTTTTTTCTGCCACTTTTTACTTATGTAACCTTGTGCTCATCCCTTCATTACTCTTTCTAAATGAAGGTTTCTCTTTTTAAAATTAGAGTTAATATTGGGTCTATCCATTTCATAGGATTGCTGGGACATTTACTACTTGGGTAATTTTGGTTATCCAACTCTCTGGGCCTCAGCATCCTCTTGTGTAAAATAAGGGGGTTGGATTCTATGGTCTTTCAGATCTCTTTTATCTCTACTTTTGTGATTCTCTAATTGAATCCGTGTACTCCAGAAAGAGGAATGATGGCAAAGGCCTTGGGCTAAACTCAAGAGAAAAGACCTCTTTGTGGGGTGACCTGGGCCAAGTTACTTAGAAATCACCAGATTGTTGATTCTGAGCTGAAATGGATCTCAGAGGCCATTTGGTCAAAATTTCTCATTTTATAGTTAAGGAAACTAGGTCTCAAAAGGGAGAGGTGGCTTGTCCATGATCACCTAGTATTGTTTAATCCTTCATTTGTGAAGGGGACCAGTGACATCACAGGGTGATGTCTTGACTTGGACATGAATTGGATTTAAACGAGGCAGATTTGCCCAAAATCTTCGGCCTCACTCTCTCTTCCAGAGTCATTCATGTCTAGTGGCAAGATAAAAGTCAAGACAACTGGCAACAGCCTGGGATGCTGTGGATAACCTTGGTGTCTTCTAGGTCTGACCTAGCCCTAAGCACTATAAATAAAGCCTGCTTCAGCTGCCTTCATGGCCATTGGAACAGATCGTTCTCATCTTCCCTTTCTGCCAGGAGAAGTCTTCATATATTTTGGGTAGACATCCATCCTAAGTCACCAAAGGCCTGTCTGTTACCATCAACCCAGTTTAGCTCATCTACTGGGATAGTTTTTCCTAGGGTAAGCCTACTGCTCATGCTATGGCTTCCTGGAGCCATGGGTGAACACCAAAGGAGGATGGACAGTCCTAAAAAAGGACTAGCAAGTCCTCGTAACCAGAGATGCTAGTCTTCTCTGCATACCCCATCAGCCCCCAAAAGGAGTGTCACAGGTAGGACTGGAACCCATGTCTTCCTGGATTCCAAATCCAGCACTTTCTCCCCTATGCCACTTCAGTTCTCTGGGCCTCAGTTTCCTAAATTGCAAAATGAGAGGTTAGACTGGATAACTTTTCCCTTCCAATTTTAAATCAATGATCCCATTTTTTCCAAGATCCCTTCCAACTCTCATAGTAAATACATGGGTGAAATAATGGATGCAAGATGATAAGTAGATCTATGAGAGGCAGCCCAGCTGCAGTAGATAGACAGCTAGGTGGGGGTCAGGATCAATTGTGTTCAAGTTCTACCCTTGACACATCCTGGTGTGTCCCTGGATTGACCCTGGGAAAATCACTTCACATCTCAGTGGTAGAGAGATTGTTGACCAAGTATAGATCTGAATTAGTAGAGTTTTCCTTATTGAGAAGTCCCTAAGCCAAAGAAATTAAAGATCTAGTCAATATTTATTCATCCATACTTATCATACATGTATTCATACACATTTATTAAACGCATATATTAGCTATATTTATTATGCATATATACATGTATTTATTTTTATACACATTTACTATATATTTATATGTTTACTCTCTCTATATAGTATAACATAATATAATACAACATATATATTTACTATATATG
>NW_025351595.1:0-2830 GCF_016433145.1 Gracilinanus agilis
GAAGGAAGGAAGGAAGGAAGAAAAAGGAAGGAAGGAAGGAGGGAAGGAAGGAAAGGAAGGAAGGAAGGGAAGAAGGAAAGAAGCATTCTTTTAGTACCTACTATGTGCCAGGCACTCAAGCTAAGCACTTTATAAATATCTTGTTTGATCCTCATAACAGCCCTGGATTTTGTTATTGTTCAGTCTTTTTCAGTTATGTCTGACTCTTCATGACTACATTTGGGGTTTTCTTGGCAAAGATAATAGAGTGGTTTGCCATTAACTTATCCAGCTCATTTTATAGATAAGAAACTGAAGCAAAGTGACTTACCTAGGATCACCCAGCTGGTAAGTATCTGATGCCAGATGAATCTTCTTGACTCCAGGTGGCATTCTAACCATAGTGTCACCTGGTTGACCAACAACCCTGGGAGGTAGGTATTATTATTATTCCCATTTTGCAGCAAAAGAAACTGAAGTAAAGAGCCTTAACCAGGATCAAACAATTAGGATATATCTGAAATTAAATCTGAACTCAGATCTTCCTTACTCCAGCCCCAGAACTCGATTCACTGCCACCCTAGTAAGTGAGGGCTTTATAAATGTTTGCTGATTGAATAACTGACAACCTTTCAGAGTCTCTATTTTCTAGTCTGTAAAATAAGGGGATGGAGTAGACATTCTCTCAGGTCCTTTCCAGCCCAACTCTAAGATCTTATGCTGAGTACAAATCTACCCTATAACAGAAAAACCCATTTAAATTTTATAGGGATTGTCCAGTTCTCAACTGTCTTCAGTGAACGCCACCTTTTCAGGGGTTCAACTATGCACAGACAATCCATCTTCATCTCCTTCTTAGACACCATTCATGCTCTCATGACTGGAATCCTCATGACTTGACTACAGAATTGTCTTTGTTTCTTTTTCTTTCTTTCTCTCTTTCTCACTTTTTCTTTCTTTCTTTCTTTCTCACTTTCTTTCTTTCTTTCTTTCTTTCTTTTTTCCTTCCTTCCTTCCTTCCTTCCCTCCTTCCTTTCTGTCTGTCTGTCTAAAGGCAAGAGCTAAGCAACTGGGGTTAAGTGACTTGCCATGGGTCACACAGTGAAGAAGAATCTGAAGCCAGATTACAACCCAAGACCTCCCAACTCCAGGCCCTCATCTTTTCAAACTTCCCTTGCCTATTTCTCTCCTCTCCTCTCTTCTCCTCTCATGCATCACTTCCCAACTATTTTCTCTGTTTGATGTTTCTGCTCTCAGATCCCCTACCAAAATACCCTGGCTGGCCATTAACCTCTTGGTTTCCCATTTCTATGTGTGTTACAATCCTACTGAAAATGGATGGATTGATGATGTTTTTAAGTATGAAGATATAATATCCTCTTTTGGGGGGGTATTTATTTCAGTTCACTTTCCAATTCTAGCTATTCCTTTTCTTTTTTCTCTCCCTATTCACTGTCCTTATCTCTCTCAAAAGAAACTGCAGACCAATCTGTTTCCATGACCCTTTAAAATACTGCAGTAGGAGCTAAGAAACTATCTTAATGCACCAAGTTAATTGTGCTGCATTATGCACTGAACTTCTGGAGTAGAAGGATTGGTTCCTTCCAGTTCGATTTGCTGCCTAAAGGTGACTCTGTTTTACGTGTGTATTTCTGAGTTTTCGGGGCTTCAAGTATTGATAAGGGTCATTAAATGAGCTAGTCCCTTTAAAAATCGAAGCCCTATGCTGTGTGTGAACCAGAGCTTCACTATACTGAGCATCTAAATTTAAGACTTGGAAAAAGACTAAATGCCTGGAATAGAATTCAGTTCATCTGATTAGAGAATTAGAGCCCCAGACACAAATCAATGACCCCCTAACTCTGCCATGAAAATGAGTTGCAATACCACCTGCCCAGGGTCTAAAGGAATTTGGTGTTAATGATAATTTGAGTATTCTTTGTCTCTCTTTTTTCTTCTCTTTGTTTCAGGTTTATAGGTATTCATGTTTGTGAGCAGTCATAACTAGGATGAGGTGCCTAGGGATTTGTCCTAGAAGCCCAAAATTTTAAGGGCATTGGCAACATCTATAATCCTTTAGCAATATGGAAGCAACTGATTTTAACACCTAGATAGCAGGAATACACAGTTCCAATAGGGTACTTCCAGATATTTTTCTCCTACCCCAAAGACCCCACTTCCCTCAAGTTATAGCCAGGTCTGGTTTCCCTCTGGCCACTATGCCTCCCACCCACAAATCACCAGCAGCATTTGAAGCAAATACTGTACTGCTTACCTATGTTTTATGATATCTGACTGAGCTGAATTTTAAAAAAAGGGAAGGGGGGCTGGTTACAACTTGGTTGTGGTGGCGGATCACTGTTCCTTGATAGTATGTTCATGCTTGAGTTGGAACTGAGCAAGATGGTAGAAATCTAAGATCATGGTCAACCCACAAGTATTTATTAAATTCTTACTCCATGCCAATTGCTTTACTAGGTACCAGAGAGACAAAGACAAAAAGGAAATCTCTTTGCTCTCAAGTAGCTTGCATTATTTTCAGAGAAACAATATGTCCACATAGGAGTAAATTCAGAATTTTAACATTCATTTTCTAACATTTTGAGGTCCCCATTCTCTTTCTCCTTCCTAAAACTGTAAGCATTTTGGTATTGCTTACATATGTGCTATCATACAAAACATATTTCCATATCATCATGGAATGTTAAAAATTGCATTTACATATAAGTGGAAAAATTACCCCCAAATATACATACATGTATATATCTACATATATCTACATATATACATGTGTATGTATATATATACATATATACATACATATATATATATATATATAGAGAGAGAGAGA
>NW_025351596.1:0-6956 GCF_016433145.1 Gracilinanus agilis
TATATATATAATGTAACTTAGTACTGAGAATTTAATCAATCTGTAATCGAATTTTTTTCTTTCCCATATAATTCTTTCCATTAAGGTACAGAAGGGTTCCCAAGGAAGTAGGCATGTCCTCTACTTCAACATGAGGATGTTATATGTTAAAGTGCATTTCTTATGAGCATTTGGCATCTGATTTCTATAGTTCATCAGTTCATAAATTTTTATTCTTCATCCTGTTAAAAATTACTGAGGAATACCCTTCCCCAATTCTCACTAAGAGCTTTTGCTTTTGTAGCTTATATCTACATATGTTTACGGTATTTAAAATTAAAAATAAAATGTCTTAATATTATCAAAAAATAATTTTGACATCAGGAAACCCTTGAAAGGATCTTGAGGACTTAGAGAAGTCCTCTATTATGAGAACCACTACTATTAGTTCATATTAGTAGGTGGGGATGATTATTCTATTCACTGGTTATTTTTAATTATTATCCCATTAAACTTACAGACAATAAAAGCTGAAGTGGCATTTGATTTTGATAATGTAGGTTTAAATCATAAGTGAAAAGTGATTTAAATAATAATTAAAAAAAGAATTTATAGTCTTTCTTTCTGATTCCTCCCATGCCCATGCTAAAGTGGAGTGACATGATAGATAGGCTCTAACCAGAAGATGTTTTAGACTATATTGGCAAAAACATTTCAGGTTTGCAGAACTCATGCATATGCTTTCTCTGGAATAAATTGGGGTTATCCATCTCCCTCCGTTGGCCCAGTAGTTGTAACCACTAAACTCCTTTATGTTGCCAAAGGCACTTTGGGATGATTTTAATTGGCACATTATAAAAGGATGCAGAAACCAGAATGTTCAGACATGAGGGTGTGAACAGATGAGCATAAGAGACTGCTTCCAGCAGCCACCTGCATTGAGTCCCTTTAAAGAGCCCCTGTCCCAGCTAATTGTTAAATATGATGCAGCTGAAGGAGTTCTAGAAAGGGCCACTAATATTTAAAGGAACAACAACCATAAAAGAACAAGTCAACATATCTTTAAAAAAAACCTTAACATTAATTTTAAATATCTCTCTGTTTTCCCTTCCTTCCCAACTGCCAACTTCTTGGCCAGTTTCAAAGACAACTTTCCTATTGAAGATTATATGAATGCTAAGCTATACCTTCTGATTTTTTTTAAACAGTACAGTCCCTTACATTAGAAAATTTCACCTTAAATGGTATATCTTAAATCCAGATATTATTTTGCTTGAAATATCTCTTGATTTTCCCTGGATATTGGGAGAAAGGATGCCTTTTTAAAAAATCAACATAAATATTTTAGAACATAAAAGTTCTTTTCCTTTATAGCAGCTCTCTTTGTGATGTCAGAGAACTGGAAATTGAGGGGGTGCCCGTCAACTGGAAAATAACTAGACAAGTTGTGACATATGATTATGATGGAATACTACTGTACCATAAAAAAGCAATGCTTAGATTAATATAAAAAATGGAAAGACCTATATGAAGTTACAAAGAGTGAAAGAGCAGAACCAGGAAAACATTATATATGGTGATGGAAATACTGTTTGGAGAACAACTTCTGTGTGTCTACCTCCAGAGAAAGAACTGATAAATAGAAACTCACAAAACTTAGTTTTATATATACTTCTCTAGCAAGGAGAAAAGAAGGGAAAGGAAAGAGAAGGAAGGAGTTACCTGGAAATTTTAATGTAATAAACAAACAAATTTAAAAATTAACATAGATCAGTACAAATGGGTGGGTGGGGTGAGGGAAGAAGAGATCAATGATTTTATTGGTGGTAATTGATGTTGTTTAGTTATGTTCAACTCTTTATTTCTCCATGGGCGGTTTTCTTGACAAAGATCCTGAATTTTTTTGCTATTTTCTTCTCCAGGTCATTTTTAAAAATGAGCAATTGAAGCAAACAGGGTGAAATGACTTGCCCAAGGTCAGATAGCTAATAAGTGTCTGAGGTGAGATTTGAACTCATGAAGATGAATATTCCTATTTCCAAGCCCAATGATCTGTCCACTATGTCACCTAGCTGCCCAATTCCATCTGTAAAAGGTATAAACTCTGAAAGACAGAAACTCTATCAATGCAGACCACTTTTTCCTGAAGTTTTGAGAATTGCCTGTGTTATAATTATCCTGGTGTTATAAGGAACTGAAGCCGAGTGTGTGGGTGATACCTAAGTGAAACACTTGAGTTGTGATAGTGAAACTCAAAGGACCCCACAGCAAATGGTTGTTGTGAATCTGATGAACCCAACTTCAGGTATAACAGTGTCCCAGAATAGCCAGCCAAATGAAGAATCTGTGATTAAAATTATATAGCTACTTATAATTGACTATTCCAGCCTAGGCAAGATAATGGTAAATTGACTGCGAATTATATTTTTCTATAACTTATACAATTCTCCTTTCCCTCAAATATCCCAAGGATATAATCACTAAGCCCTAAGATAGAGATGACACCAAATCTAGGTAAGTTTGAAGATTTAATGTTAATAGACTTAGGAGGGGAAGCAGGATAATGATTGGGAAGAAGGGTAACAGGAAGTCCTTAAGTAACTAAGCTAATGACGATAATGATGGTAGATGAAATTGATGATGGTCAGGCTTGCCAGTTGCCAGTTGCCAACTGCAAGTCTGGCTGGACAGACTGGTTTCAACCTAAATCAGGTTGCTTTGCTGTTAGATGTTGTTGCTTCTTCTTGGTGATTAAATCAGGATCAGGTTATTCAATATAAGGGTAACACAGGATCTGGGATGGTGAAATTGGTTGGTGTAGGTTGCCGGTAACTCAAGTTGGCCTATGGCCTACCCTCAGTACAACCACCCACTTCCCCCAAACCCAATCTCTAGATTGAGATGGATCTCCCAGTTCAAATCCTTCCTTATATACCTGAGCCTTAACTGTCCTGGCACATGCCACCTCCTGCCAGGCTCAGTTCATTCTCTGTTCTAATCAGGTAACTGTCCATCATCTTGCTTTCTATATTGCTGTACAAAATATCATTACACCTGGAGTACCAAGAGGTTAATTTTCTTGCCTAAGCTCACATAGCTAGGGGCACCCCTCTCCCTGAGAGTGAAAGCTGCTTGCCAACACAGAAAGAGCACCAACAAAAACAAGTTACAATTCAAATTGTCCTTAATTTAAGGTTTCCAACAAATATTATAGACCGTGCTAGGTACTGAAGATCAGTATATATTCAAACGTCATTAGATTATTGGTCCTAAAGTCAGTATGGTGAATTACTAAAGTGCTAAGGTTGGAGCCAGTAAGAACTGGGTTTAAATGCTACTTCTGCTACTTGCTTGCTGAGTGATCCTGGGCAAATCACAAAAGTCAGTCCCATAGGTGAGTCTTCAGGACTACCTACTCAATCACAGGAGGTTTGTGATCTGCTTTAGTTGAGGGACTTTCCATGCTGGGAATTTACCACTGGCCCAAATCACAGCTCTTTCTTGAATTCATATATAGCTTTTGGTCAGTGTTGGAGAAAGTTTTCAAGCGCACATGCTCAAACTGAAATTTAAAAATGCCTGTGATTTCCCTGGCATTACCCCAGAGAGTGGAGGGAGGATGTGCTCGCTTTGGGTGGCCGGACAGAGGGGCAGAACATGCAAAAAAATGTTCTCTGGTGCTGGGAAGAGGGTAAATGTAGTAGGTTTCCCCCACTGCTGGTTGGGCACGGGTGCCAATAATTTGCCAATGCTGGTCTATGATGCCATGTCAGACCTCTGTGCTAGGCATATCTATGTGCTTTGTTGGGGAAAGGTGTTCAATTTTGACACTATGAATTCCAAAATGGAATAGATTTATCTTCCATATTGTCTTTATGATGTGCATTGAAAGAGAAATTTGGGGGCATCTAGGAGGCTCCATGCTTGTCAGACCCAGAATTGAGAGGATTGGAGTTCAGATCTATCCTCAGATCCTAGCTTTATGACCCTGGAAATGTCACTTAACCCCAATTGCCTAGCTCTTACCACTCTTCGGCCTTGGAACTGATACCTGTAAGGATTTAAAAGGAAAAAAATAAGAGAGAAACTTCAAGGGTTAGGAGTATGAGATGTAATTGTTAGCAGAGTTTCTGAATGTTCTATATTTATCTTTCACTTACCACTAAAGATACTTTTGATTTCAAAAGTATCAGGAAACAATTTTGAACCTTTATTTTGTTGTTCTTTCTCCTTATATTGTGTGCTCACCTATTTTATTTTTATACTCATGACATAGGATCACTGATTTAGAGCTGAAAGAGACCTTAAAAACCACTTTTTTTCAGCTGGAAAGATTTGTGGGAACTGAAGCAGAGCAAAATAAGCAGAACTGGGAGAACATTGTACACAATAAGAGCAATATTGGACGATGATTATCTGGGAAAACTTGGCTACTCTCAACAATGCAATGATCTGGGACAATCCTGAAAGACTTAGAATGGGGAATGCTCTCCACCTCCAGTGAAAGAACTATTAGAGTCATTTTTCACATCAGTATATCTTTGGTTTTATTTTGGGGGTTTGGATCTGTATGACTTTGCTCTTACAAAAATGACCAAAATGGAAGAGTGTTTTGCATGACAATAAAAAATGAAAAAAAATTCAATTCTTTTATTTTACAGATGTGAAAACTGAGGCCTAAAGAAATAAGTAACTTGTCCAGTATCACAAAAGGAATAAATGACAGGCGTGAGATCTGAAACTAGTTTCTCCAGGTTCCAAATCTAGTCTTCATTCTACTGTACCATATACTGTCTCATTCAGCTATCTACTTTGATGTTCAATTGTTTTCCATCCTTCCTGACTCTTTGTGAACCCATTTAGGGTTTTCTTAGCAAAGATATGGGAGTTGTTTGCCATTTCCTTCTCCAGCTCATTCATGGATGAGGAAACTGAGGCCAGGGTCACACATCCAGTGTCTGAGGCCAGATTTGAACTCAGGAAGATAAATCTTGTTGACTCCAGACCCAGCACTCTAGCCACGGCACCCCCCAGCTGCCTGAACAAACAATACAACAGTCAAATGAGCAAAATATTAGCAAAATGTTTACTGGTGATCTTAGGGGAACAACTACCAACTATAAAGAAATTCCTTTTGTTGAGTGACCCTGAATCCTATAAGTCAAAAGGGCAAAGGAATAATTACTTTCCAGTCAGGGCTCTAAAGAGTAAGGAATAAAAATAAATAAAAAATAAAAATAAAAATAAAATAAAGAGTAAGAAATAGTAACGTGAGATGTGGGCCAAATTGATGCAGTGGATTTGGAGACCGATTACCCCAGCTTGAATACTTGTTCCTAAGCCTTCCTGCCTGTGTGGCCATGGGCAAGTGCCCTTGACATGTCACCTCAGACCTATTTCCTTTCTTTAAAATGGGCCAGTTGAGGTAGATTTCAAGACTCTTCCCCAGTTCTATATCTACGATCATATTAGTAACTGGTTGGAAGTGGGGCAAGGAGAGGATCCCACAATCCAGAGGTCATTCTAGTCCCTTCATGGCAATTTATCAGTAGTAAGGACGTATTGAGCATGATTTGCCCACACTCAAAAATTAACATTGAGTGTAGTGATGATAACAATAATAACCGCAGGTTTGTATAGTGATTATCCTGCATATCTTCTCCAGGCATGCCCCTTCTTGACTGAAAGGGTTGTTTCTTCTTGCATAGTCTGCTGCCACAGAACATTCTGTTCTTGTGCTAATGCTAATGTGTTAGCCCAGGAATAACCTCAGCAGAACCAATGCACCTATTACTCACTGGGTATTACAGAAATAGCATCTACACAAACCCTTCCCTAGACAGTGCATGAATTCACGAACAGCTGCAACAATGCCATATGGATTAATCAAAAGCATTGTACTCTAGCAATTAACCCTTCTGCCTACAGCACTAATAAATGAGATTGGAGCTGGATTAAAGGTTTGCCAAATAACCAAGTCTTATGACCTTAACTAATGCCTTTGCTAATCTTATTTGGCCTGTTTCAATGAAATGCATTTCTAGCAGAAAGCATAATTGTGATTATTACCACAATAAGAATTTCAAACTATAGTTTAGATTTATGAATTTTTTCATTTGTTTTTTTTTTAATTGAATGATGGCTGGTGTAGCTTCATGTCTTCAATTTCATCAGTTTCAAACAAAAATACATATAATCAATCAAAATCAAAGACAATTCCTTGTGGAAAACTTACCAGAAAGTTTGCAAAATAGTTTATAATGGCATTAAGTCTTCTACTTTTGATCTCCTGGAAAACAAAGACAAATGCCTACACTCAAAGAGATGACCTAGATATATGATATAGGACAAGCAAAGTTTCCAGAAGGTTGATTATGACACTTAAGTAGACAAATAGTTAAGTGTCAAGGAAGCTATGGATAGAGAACTGGACTTGGCCAGTGAGACCTGGGTTCCAGTCTCACCTCTGAAGCATATTAGCTGTGATGGGGGATACCTCACTTAATCTCTCATTGTTCTAGGTGCTTCTCTAAGACTTAAAGTTATAGTGAGTGCCAAATGACATTGGCCTAGGGAACTACCCCATCAGGGAGTTCCTTATATATTAATGAAAGTACAGGTCTAGTCCTTCTCCTCTATCCTTATGCATAAGGCAAATAAAACATAGTAAGGACCAAAAGAAAAAAAAGAGTTTCTGCCTTCTCACTGATCCCCCACCTCCACTATCTTTTCCAGATTCCTTTTGTAATTTGTCATCTTCCCCTATTAGAATGAAAACTTCTTGACTCTAGAGACAGTCTTTTTTTTTTTTTGCTTGAAATTGTATATCTAGTCCTTAGTTGGCACATAGTAAATTATTAATAAATGCTTATTTCCCCACTCTCTACTTCTTCCCTTCCTTTCTTTTCTACTTTTGTTCTCTTTCTTGCCTGTCTTCCCTCTTCCCTTCCTCCCGCTTTTCCTTCCTTCTTTCCTTT
>NW_025351597.1:0-3281 GCF_016433145.1 Gracilinanus agilis
AATGGGTAGATGGGTAGATGGAGGATGGATGGATAATGGATGGATGGGTGGATAGATGGATAGATGGGTGGATGGATGAATCATGTGTTAAGTACTTACTGTATGCAAAACTCTGCTAAGAGCTAAAGAAACAAATAGGAACAGACAGCCCCTGCTCTCAAGGGCTCAGAGTCTAACCGGGAGACTTAACAACAGATAAAGTAATAATCTCTGGTTCTCTGAATAAGCATTTATTAATTGCCAGCTACATGCCAGGGCAGCCAGATGGTGCCATAGTGCATAGAGCACCAGGCCTGGAGTTAGGAAAACTATGAGTTGAAGTCCGACTTCAGAAACTTTCTATCTGGATGGCTCTAGACAAGTCACTAAACCCTGTTTGCCTCAGTTTCCTCCTCTGGAAAACGAGGGGGAGAAGGACTGGCAAACTGCCTCAAATTTTTTGCCAAGTAAACTCCAGAGTCCAGAAAAATTGGAAATGCCTGAAAGGACTCAGCAACAACTCTAAGCCAGGCAAAAACACTTGGTCTGTACTTCTGCATCTGCTCCTGTCTAAGTCACTTCTGCCATGGTGATCCTAGCACTGGCCCAGATCATAACAAGTGCAAGCAACTTTATTTATTCTTAAACTTTTACTTTCATTCTTAGAATCAATACTGTGTATTGGTTCCAAAGCAGAAGATTGCTAAGCAATGTGGGTTAAGTGACTTGCTCAGTGTCACCAGCTAGGAAACATCTAAGGTCAAATTTGAACCCAGGACCTCCTATGTTCAGATCTAGCTCTCAATCCACCAAGCCACCTAGCTGCCCCCCCCCCAAGAGATTTTTTAAACACTAAATTAAAGTTTGTATTTTATCCTAATGTTAGGAGATGCATAGTTGGCCCTGTATTCATCTGTCCACCACCACCTACAGTTTAGTCTCGGCTCCTGTGAGACCTGCAGCAGTCCCTTACATGGGGGTACAGCTGGAGGCCAGCCTCCAAAAGTCTGCTGAACTGGGAGCAGAGAGGCTCATTCTCAGTGCATTGAGTCTGTCCCCTGTCGCTAAATGCTAATAGGAAATCTCCCTGCAGGACAGGGGGAGGAAACAGAGGTCTCTGAAACCCATGCTATCTCAACATTCCCTCAGATTTCTCTCAAGGCTGGCCAGGTGCCATCCCTCCCTTTGCAACCTGCACCCTGCAGCCTGGCACGCCATCTCTGCCTTCTCCTCTTGCTTAGCTCAGAAAGTCTCTCTGGTGTCACATGTGAGGAGCCATGACCGAGGGAAATGCTTTTCTTTCCGTGGTTCCTTCTTTTGAGCTGAATTTTATTTGAAGTTTAACTATTTCTGGATTTTCCCCCCTCTCTCTGATTCTAATTGTGGCCCTATTTGCTCTGGGGATTCTTATCTCAACCCCTGCTCTCCCAGATGGCATATATACCCAAGCAAGGCTACACTTTCCTCCCCAGAATGGCAAGGATACCCGTGGTTGGGGATGACTTTCTAATGTTATCAGCTCAAGCCTCCCTTTGGGTGTGTTCTCCCCATTCCTCCATTGGGCTTGTCCAAAAATGTATGTCTCGGTCTTGGAAGGAGGCGGGGTTCCTGTTTCTTCTTTAGTTCTCTGGAAACAGAGTTTGCCATGGCAATAATCAGAGATCTAAGGCCAATCACAGATGTTTCTCTTTATAATGTTGCTGTCACTTACGTTGTTCTGGTTCTACTCAGGTTTGTTTTTTTTGTATCAGTTCACAGAGGTCTTCCCAGTTTCCTCTGAAACCGCCCATTTGTCATTTCTTATAATACAATAATATTCCTTTATATTCATAGCCCCTAATTTGTTTAGCCGTTCCCCAAGAGATGTTTCCATTCTACTTAGTTTCCATTTTCTTGCTACTACCAAAAAGCAAACCACCAACCCTATATTTTTGTATACTTCCATCTTTTTTCGTCTTCTTTTGCTCTCTTAGGGAGCTTATGCCAGAAATGGCATTTCTGGGTCAAAGAATAAAGCATATTTTAGTGACTTTGGGGACACAGTTCCAGATCACTTTCAGAATGACTGGATCAGTTCATAGCTCCACTAGCATGCCGTTTTCCCATAGCTTCTCCCATTTTCTCTTTATAATTGTTGCCAGTGTGAGGGTATAAGATAGAACCTCAATATTGCTTTCATTGGCATTTCTTTTTGTGATCTGGAGCATTTTTTTAATATGGTTGTGGATAGTTTAGATTTTTTTTCCTTTGAAAATTGCCTATGGAGCAGCCAGATAGCACAGTGGATAGAGTGCCAGGCCTGAAGTCAAGAGGAACTGGGTTCAAATCTAGCCTGATACTTCCTTACTGTGTGACCCTAGACAAGTCACTTAACCCTGATTGCCTAGCCCTTGCTGCTCTTCTGTCTTAGAATTGTTACTAGGACAGAATAAGAGTTTAAAGACAAGAGAAAAAATATATTGCCTACTTATCTCTTTTGACCGTTTACTAATTGGAGAATGGCTCCTCTTCTCATAAGTTTGAATCACTTTCTTCTAATTCACTTCCCAATGTGACCTAGCTGATGGACAGAGTTGCTCCCTTGCTTGTAGGGTTGGGCATCTTGGCTGCAGGATGCTGGCCGGGGGCCCTGGGCACTCCTTGGGGCTCTACTAGCTGACAAGGCTCAGCTGGCTGCAAACTCTGGCATGGACTCTCTCTCTCTCTGGGCTCCTGTGCTTCTCCCAACCTTTTGAAGCTCATAAAATCATCTCTTCCATCTTCAAAATGCCCTCACTTAAGGCAGAAAAGAATAGACACAATCAGGGACAGGAACAAAGGCGGATCCGTGTGCTTACGACTTCATGTCAACTCATGGATTCATGTCGATTTAAGTGGGGGAAATAGGCTGTTGGTTTGTTCTTGTCTGTCTCTATCTCTGTGTCTCTCTCTCTTTGTCACTCTTCTGTCTCTGTCCCTCTCTCTATTCCTGTATCTCTCTCTCTATCTCAGTCTCTCTCTATATATATGTCTGTTTCTGTCCCTCTCCCTCTCTCTCTCTCTGTATCTTTCTGTCTCTGTCCCTCTGTCCCTCTCTCTGTTTCTCTGTCTA
Source organism: Gracilinanus agilis (assembly GCF_016433145.1). NCBI lineage: Eukaryota > Metazoa > Chordata > Mammalia > Didelphimorphia > Didelphidae > Gracilinanus > Gracilinanus agilis. Next base: position 3,071 of record NW_025351597.1, read on the forward strand.
TCTGTCTCTCCCTCTCCCTCTCTCTCCCTCTCTGTCTCTCTCTGTCTCTCTGTCTGTCTCTCCCTCTCCCTCTCTCTCCCTGTCTGTCTCTCCCTCTCCCTCTCTCTCCCTCTCTGTCTCTCTCTGTCTCTCTGTCTGTCTCTCCCTCTCCCTCTCTCTCCCTGTCTGTCTCTCCCTCTCCCTCTCTCTCCCTCTCTGTCTCTCTCTGTCT
>NW_025351598.1:0-8164 GCF_016433145.1 Gracilinanus agilis
TATATATATATACACACACACATATATATGCAGTTACGTCTCATTTCTCAGTTTTTAGGATACTAAGTATTACTTGATGCTACATGGGAACCAACAATTTTAATATACAGCACAGTAAAAAACCTGTCTCCAACCTCCACTCTTGGGAACAGGAAAATCAGTTGCTTGGTAGAGGCAGTCTTTAACTAAAGGTCAAACAAAATTGTACTGGAGACCTTGGGGATGCTTGAAAGTGGCCGCCTAAGACTGGGAAGCTACTTAACTGAGGTGAATCCTTTGTGGAGGTGTCACCTCAGTGGCTCCATGTAAATCAGGTTAGGCTTTTCAGACTGGAAGCCATAAAAGAATTAAGGCAAACAGGCAAAAAAAGAAGTTAAGGAATTGGTGAAGGGGAGAGAGATGAAAGTAAGAATTGGGGTTGATTCCCCCCCTCCCTTCATGATTTCCAGTTTGGCTGAAGTAATAGCAATCCTGCCCTTTAGGTGGTCAGTGGTCTGGCCCCTCAGTTACCCTGCTCCAGTGAGATTCAAAAGTACAATGGGGTGGAAGTCAACTAAAATAAAATATTTTGAGCATCCTTCAACCTCTGTTCAGATGAGACAAGGCTCAGAGGATGAACCTTTCCTTTCCCCTTCTCAAAGAATCAAAAACAACCTGAACCAGGAGGAACCTGAGGGAATATCACCCCTGAATCCCTCAAGTGAGAGAGAAGGGAGGAATCTGCTAAGCTAGGTCCAACGTGACTGAGCTGCAGAGAGAACAGAGAAGTCTTCCAGATCCTGCTCCAAAGAATGTTCTTTTTCCAACTCAGGCAGCAGTTAACCAGGAGTGGAGGAGGAAGTACTACGTGCTTTTGTTTTTTGTTTTGTTTTGTTTGCAAAGATAACTGATTTTTTCTAAAAGCTTGCTGCACTTTACAAAGACAAGTCCCCCAATAAAGGGGCATCTCTGGAAAAGTCAAGCTGACAGGTAAAACCTGAGCATTTTTACAAAGGTGGCACTCCTCTCTCCTTTTCTGGGTTGTCCCAACTCCCATAATCACTGGCATGGGCAGGTTGAACTCTTTACAATAATATATACCTCTCCCTGGTGGCCGTTGGTCTGAAAGTCAAAACATTTTCAAACCCTGAGCCCTTTGATGCTCATGAACTCTGTCAAAACGATCAACTCTGAAAAGGGTTTTAGCAGACGAAAGGGGATCCTAGGTCAGTCTTTTCCATAGCTGCACTCGCAATGAGTAGCAGAAATGAAGCCAGTGCAGGAGCATCCTTGCTTGTGGGGAAAATGGCTCCATGACCATCTGGCAGGGATGCTATAGGCAGAATTTGTCCTTTGGGTGAGAGCTTGGACTAGATAGATGATCCCTGAGGACCACTACATTTCTGAGATTCTACGAGTGGAAGTCAAATGAAGAAAGGAAGCTCAAGATGTAAATTACTATGAAGAGAAACAAAAGCAAGAGCTCCACATTTTCATAAAAGTGAAACAAATCTTTTTCTCTTTTATTTTCAACGAGAGATTTTTGAGGTTTCTTCTCTTCCCCATCCCTCAAACCACCTCAACAATTTCTGAACCCCCAAGTTCGTGACCAGCATTTCATGAACCCCAGATCGAAACTGGCAGTATCGTTTTTGGGTATATTACAATTTACATAGTGATGTACAGGTGTTAATCACTTGGAGAAACATACCTTAAGAGATCACAGAAAGAACGCTAATTAGCTTGGCCCAGTGAAAGAAGACACAAAGGAATGACCCAAGGGGACTGCAGGGGAAGGCAATATCTATATCTCTATATATGTGTATGTGTAAATGTATATGTGTGTGTGTGCAGTTAATTCTCACCTTTACATTAACATTTCCTACCCAAGGGTGTGTTAGGAGAGTATTTTTGGAAACGATAACAAGTGCTTTGAACTCTAATGATTCTTCTAAAATTAAAGACTTTTGTCAACCATTTTAAAGATATTTTTGTCTTTTCACTAAGATACAGAGTGCAAAAGCACCATCTAGTGGCCAAATTGGGACAGAATTTTTGACATAAGCCTTCCTGTAATACAAATAGTGGTGTTTTTTTTTTTCTTCCCCGCCTTTCACACATACTTTTTGTGAAATATTTGTCAAGTTTCATTTTAAGCACTTGGTATCTTTCTCAAAACAGATGGCTAACTGGCTTAATACAATTTGGGATTTAATATGTCTTAACTCCACTTTTACATAAATTTGATTCAAGATTGCAAATTTCAATACGTGGCCATATGAGATTGGAATATCTCAATTTTGAAATAAAGATGGAAATTTTGTTTAATAAACAGGAAGCTAAAACTTTGTTTCAGAGATGAAAATTGACTACTGATAATTTTGAAACGTGAAGTTATTTATGATTAGAAGTACATTTTCAGAAGAATGAGTGATTGTTCACATCTAGTGAATATCAATAAAATCAAAATTTTCTGGTAGTGATAGCTATAAATATCTCATTTTGTCTTCTGTGAAGGAGGTAAAGTTGTGGACTTTCTTGGTCCCTGCTCCTAATTTCCTCTCTGTCAACCACCACTGTAAATGCTTAAAATATTTTCTCCTTTTGCCTAAATTTGTTTTTTTTTCCATTTCCTTCCTTGGGTCTTTTATTGCCTGTAATTTTTTCTACTACATTTCTCTCTCAAGTCTCTGTCCTCTCCCTATCCTACCAGATAATTAGCTAGAAAATAATTCTTCGTATCACTATAGCAAGGATCCAAGAAAAAGGTAAATGAATCACGGAGGGGGAAAAAACAGAAGTGAAAGAAGCAAATGGTGGGGAAGGGGTAGAAAAATATTCCACAGAGTGGGACACATGCTCCCCAGAAAGGCCAGAGGGTATGCACAGATCTATGGGAAATGTACTTAATACTTCTCTCTTCTAGGTACCTCAGAAATCAAGAGAAGGGGAGAAATAAAGGAATGGCTCATACTTTTGTCCTTTCTGGTTTGTAATAACTTTCATGTTTTATGTCCAGCTATGTCTTCATTACCCTGCTTTCTAATTTCTTTGGGAGTCCCTTCAACTGGAGATCTCTAGGCACTTCTTCCCTCACTATTCTCCATAACAAGGGATAAGTGGCCTGAGCTTTAGTCAGGCATAAAGAAAAAATGGTTAAATATAAAAATGCTTATAACAAAGATCACAAAGTTTCCTTTAAAGGATCCTGTGCTTTTTTCTACTTTTTTCCTCCGTTAACCTCTTTCTCAAAATAAATTCTCCAAGAGACTTTCCATTATCAAGCCCAACTTATGATTCTGATTTTGCCTTCTCTGTATTCTTTATCTAACCCATTTACACCATATTGATTTGGTTTCAGTTAGATGCAGTCTTGAAAATATTCTTAGCTGATTTTCATATGTAACATGTTCATATTGTTTATTTCTAACTAAATGCAAATACTTGAGAAAAGAGACTATAATGTTTGTATCCTTTGTATCTCTTCTACCTTTCTGTGTAGTGCCCAGCTCACAGTGGACAATCAAAATGCCATAAGCTAAGTAAGGTTAAGATGACAATGATAGCCTTCGTGGAGCACTTTATAAAAAAAAAAGCACATTATATGTTATCTCTTTGGGTCTTATAACAATCCTATAAAGTATTATTACCTTCATATTTACAGATAAGGAAACTGAGGCTGAGCAAAGCAGTCACTTGCCTAGAGTCATATAATTCATAAAAGGTTGACATAGTATTTGAACTCAGAACTTAAACTGAGTCCAAGTTCATCACTCTATAAACCATGCCTCTTAGCTCCTTCATGCACAAGCATCTCTTTTGTGATTCTCCATATTTCCCCATTTGGTTCTGTTTTTCTTCATTTCTCTACCTTTGCCCTCTTTACCCTATAACACAAAGATTCTTCTTCTTCCCCATCCCTGCTATGCCTGATCTCTGCCCACTGAAATCCTTTCCATCTATCAAGACCAACTTCTTCATTAAGTTCTCCTTAAGCTCCCTACTTTAGGATGATTGTAGCTAATTTAAGCCTGGGACTCTTATTAATAGTTGAAATCACTAATTAGTTATGCCAAAAGGTAGCTTTGAGAATATGATTTTCACTGAATGGAGATCTCTACCTGAAATGTCCAAAATACTTTATTGGAAATTTTTCTTTGTATTTGCTACAATCTGTATTATAATATTCATTTGCGTATAGATCCAATCTCCTCTACTAGACTTTAATTTCCTTGAAGTCAAGGACTATTCCATATTTTATCTTGCTATGTGCCCTGTATGCAGCACATGACATTTAATAATTATTTGTTTAATTGAATACACCATACTATGGACTTTATGAAATAGGAGGAAAGTTAGATACCATCTTATTCACCCTCTTCATTTTACAAATGACAAAAATGAGGTCTAGAGAGGTACATTGATTTTTCCCAAGATCATATGGTTAGAAAGTGAAAGTTGTACCTCAAAACTATTTCTCCTCATTCCAAATTCAGTACTCTTTTAAAATATATCATGCTGCTTCCCTGAATTACACCAATTGAATTGAATCGAATGGACTTGGATTGGATTGGATGAGAAATGACAATGTTATTTTATGATCCCATCAAATTTTAGGATTCTTGAACCCTGAAAAAATAGAATGTAATTCCATTTTATTTTAATTACTTCATACTTTTTTGAAAACATGGTACATGTTCCAAAAAAATGGGCAAAGATTTCCATAGTATCTGGTTAAAAAGAAAAACAAAATCAAATCTCCCAGAAACAAATTTTTTCAATGTCATTATTTTAGCATAGGAAATTATTGTTTTGAAATTGTTTTAATTAAATTAAAAAGTATTACATTTAGGGGGCAGCTGGGTAGCTCAGTGGAGTGAGAGTCAGGCCTAGAGACAGGAGGTCCTGGGTTCAAACCTGGCCTCAGCCACTTCCCAGCTGTGTGACCCTGGGCAAGTCACTTGACCCCCATTGCCCACCCTTACCAATCTTCCACCTATGAGACAATACACTGAAGTACAAGGGTTTAAAAAAAAAGTATTACATTTATATCTATATTGAAAAGGAATAATTCCAACTATTCTTTCTTTGATGTTTTACCTAGATATGGAAAGGGACTGAATTAGACTTCATTATAGTAACCATTTAAAACAATAAGCTCACACTTAATTTGCAAAGAATGGTCTTGTTTAACCCTTAAAATTAGAAGCAATGAAAACAAACTAGGATGTGAAGTGGAATGTGATTACCAAAAACAATTTAGATTTAAGTAGAGCTTAAGGTTTACAAACAACTTCTACCTAAAAACCCTTTAAAGATAGATAATTTAGCTAATATTAATGATCAATTCCCAAAGCAAAAGTCTGTCCCTTTCAGTCTCTTATTCAGTAAGTACTTTTTAAGCTTTTTTGGATGAAAGACCCTTTTGGTAGTCTTGTGAAGCCTAGGAACCCCTTCTCAAAATAATGTTTTTATATAAAACCAAAAGTAAATACAAAAGAAAGTAATTATGTTGAATTACAGTTATTATTATTTTTTTAAAAAAGCAACTTCCAGTTCCAGGTTAAGATGGCGGCAGAGTAAGAAGCAGCTCTTAACCTCTCCTGACCAAAACACAGAAAACTCCTCAAGGGGACATAAAAACAAGTCCAGACGAATGGAGGAACCCCACAACAGGGCACAGCGTGGAAGGTACGTGGAATTGAGGCATTTTCATGCTATAAAGCGGTGAAACAGCTCTCACTAAATCGCGGGCTGAGCAACCACCCCAACCCCACCCCCTCCACACACAGCACCTATAGCACCGAACCCAGCTAAAAAGAAATAGAGCAAGTTTGGGGCACCCATCGAGTCACTGGCAGCTCCGGGGTCTGTTCCTGAGAGCAGCAAGATTTGGGACCCCAAAAAGCCAAAGAACGGACCCGAAATCTGAGCGCAGGCTTAGGGCGCAGAGCGCGGGAGCAGAGCTCAGGCAGGCTCAGAGCTCAGGCTCCGAGGAGGCGTGAGTGGAGGCAGACACAGCCACAAGATAAAGCTCTGAAATCCTGAGTGGGGAACCAGCGTGGACGGGTGTATGACTGTGGAAGCAGCGCCCTGAGACTTGTAAATAAACCTCCGGCAGAGGATCAAGTAAGGGGGTCCACCAGGGGGCTTGACATTGGAAAAAACCAGAACTCAGACCTCAGGAGCCAATAGACCGCGGACAGACCCTGAGCGCAAGGATAAACCTGAGAAGCTGCTGGGCTAACAATGGCTACCCAGTCTCAGGAAGTTCAGAAGAGAAAGATTAACAATAAGAAAAAGAAGTCTTTAACACTCGACAACTTTTACACAGAGAAAATCCAGACAACCAAGCAAACAGAGGAGGAGAACAAACAAGCATCCGGACCCTCCTCAAATAAGGAAAACTCCTCACAAGCTATGGAAGAGTTCAAAACTGAGATTTTGAGGAAAATGGAAGAGATCTGGCAAGAAAATAACAGTTTAAAAGGTAGAATCTTGCAATTGGAAAGTGAGGCTCAGAAACCAAATGAACTGATAAACAAATTGAACAACAGAAATGACCAGATTGAAAAGGAATACCAGAAGATTATAGCCAAAAACCAGAAGATTATAGCCGAAAACCAAAAGATTATAGCCGAAAACCAATCCCTGAAGGCTAGAATTGAGCAATTAGAAGATAATGATCTCTCAAGACAACAAGAACAAATAAAACAAAGTCAAAAGACTGAAAAAATAGAAGGAAACATGAAATATCTCAATGAGAGAGTGACAGACCAAGAAAACCGGTCTAGAAGAGACATTTGAGAATAATCGGTCTTCCAGAAAAACCAGAAATTAATAGAAACATGGACTCCATACTAACAGAAATAATCCAGCAAAATTGCCCTGAAGTCCTACAACAAGAGGGCAATATAGACATTGAAAGGATTCATAGAACACCTGCGGCATTCGATCAAGAAAGGAAAACACCCAGAAATATCATTGCAAAATTCAAGAGTTTCCAAGCAAAAGAAAAAATCTTACAAGAAGCCAGAAAGAAACAATTCAAATATCAAGGAGCACCAATCAGGATCACACAGGATCTGGCAGCCTCCACGCTAAAAGATCGCAAGGCTTGGAATACGATATTCAGAAAGGCAAGAGAGCTGGGCCTGCAACCACGGATCAACTACCCATCAAAATTGACTATATATTTCCAGGGGAAAGTATGGGCATTCAACAAAATTGAAGAATTCCAGGTATTTGCACAGAAAAGACCAGGGCTAAATGGAAAGTTTGATATCCAACCACATAAATCGAGAGAAACATGAAAAGGTAAATAAGATACAGAGGGGAAAGAAAGAAAACTTATAATTTTTAAATTTGCCTTTTTAAGGGCCTCAGTGAGATCTAATTATCTGTATTCCTAAGTAGAGAAATGTTATGTATAATTCTCTGTAGTGAACTCTATTCACTATTATAATATTCACTATTATAGTAATCAGAAGAATAATTCACAGTGTGAGGGTGGAACACTAAATAATCTAAGATGGCATGGGGGATGGGAAAGAGGGGGTGAATAGTAGGGGACACCAAGAGAAACTTGAGTGAATAAGAAAATAGGATATTCTATTACACACAAAGAGGGCATGGGAGGGAGAGGGGACAAATACTATTATAAGAAGGAGAGGAAGAGAGCATTAAGAGGTAATAATCAAACCTTACTCTCAGTGTAATCAACCCGGAGAGGGAAGAGTAGCTATATTATCCATTGGGACATAAAACTCTTATCTAACCCTTCTAAGAAAGATCTAAATATTCCTCTGTCAGATCTAGATAAATCAAACCGAAAAATAAATAAGAAAGAGGTAAGAGAGGTGAATGAAGTCCTAGAAAAATTATATTTAATTGATATGTGGAGAAAAATAAATAGGGACAAAAAGGAATACACCTTCTTCTCAGCTGCACATGGCACATTCACAAAGATTGACCATGTTATAGGGCATAGAATCATTGCAAACAAATGCAAAAGAGCAGAAATAATAAATGTAACCTTCTCAGATCATAATGCAATAAAAATAATAATTAGTAAGGGCACCTGGACAGGAAAATCAAAAAGTAATTGGAAATTAAATAATATGATTCTTCAAAACCAATTTGTCAAAGAAGGAATCATAGAAACAATCAACAATTTCATTGAAGA
>NW_025351599.1:0-1794 GCF_016433145.1 Gracilinanus agilis
AGGGGGAGAAAGAGAGAGAGAAAGGGGGTAGGGAGAGGGAGAGAGAGAGAGAAAGGGAGGGAGGGAGAGGGAGAGGGAGAGAGAGAGAGAAAGGGAGGGAGGGAGAGAAACATAGTAGGTAAGTTATTTTCTTTAGATGCCTCAGTGATTTAATGATGGAGATAAAAAAGTATATAGGAATTTCAACTGCTTCCTTAAAATGTCTTTTGCCTGCAAGAAAAAGCTATTCTTCCATAGTCTTACATTCATTTGCAGTGATTTACAGATGATAATCACTCACATTTATAAAGAACCTTAAGGTCTATAAACATTGTTTCATTTTACCCTAACAAGCCTAGAAAGTAACTACTGTTATTATTCCCATTTTACAGAAAATGAAACTAAGTTGATGAATTGTTGAATGCCTTCCCCAGTATCACTTGGCTACTTTAGTATCTGAGACTGAACTTGAATACTAGTCTTTCTTTTCTCTATATTCAACATTTAATTCTCTTTACGTAACTTCAGACTTAGTTTGGCTAGCTAGATGCTGCAGGAGATAAAACACTGGGCCTTCTCGTGTTCAAATCAGTGTGATTGTGAGCAAGTCACTTACCCGTTTGCCTCAGTTTCCTCATCAGTAAAATGAACTGGAAAAGGAAATGCCAATCCAGTCTAGTTATTTTTGCCAAGAAAACCCCAAAAGGAATCATGAAGAGTCAGACACAACTGAAAATGACTGAACAAGGCAGTTACTGATCTTGAGACTTGGTTCTTGAACATCTAGATTGGACAGCAGCAGGTCATTCCTGATGAATTCTGCCTGAAGTATCATCTTGAGGACAATGCCCTACAGAATTCTAAATCATTTCAATGGTGTTCCTTACTGTTGCATTAGGGAAAAAAATAATTACAATCAACCCTGGAGATTCTTTGAATTAGGGTTTAGTCCCTGAAGAAGGTCCTTATTGTTAACTTTCTCTGATGCTCATGAGTTTTTGATTGACTTTTTAAATTTTGTGCTATGGTGGGGGAGGGTTGGCATGCATTCATGTGCATGTGCATGTGTACATGTGCTTGTGTGTCAGTGTGTGCATGCGTGTGTGTGTGTGTGGGGGCTCTGAATGCTATTTCTTAATGTTTTGTCTTAAAGGCAAATTGGAGGGGGTTTCCTCACAAACCAAGTTCTACATCTATTTATGTTCAGGTGAAATGACTTTCCCAAAAAGATGCTTAACATTTTCTTTCTGAATATTTTCTGAATTGGCTTCCTAGCGGGGTATTTCAGAACCTGCAAGCATTTGGGTGTCCCCCTCTGTCCCGGGTATTAAGCCTTACAAGTGGAAAGTATTGTTTGTCAGAGGAGAACCATTCTCCTATGAGAGAGAAGGAAAGATGGTGTAAAATTCACAAAGACAACTGGGCAGTTGTCCAGGGGAATAGAGAGTCCACAGACACAGAAAGCCACTTTGAGGTGAGAGTAGCAGCTGCAGGCACAACCGGCTAAGAAACCTGATGCCTCCATGTGCAGCTGTCCATGGACATTCAGCTTTACTGTCTTGTAGTATACAAGGAATTTGGTAACCGTGACCTCTATCAAGTGTTAATGAAGTGCTGTTACACTCAGCAAAATTTCTCTATTATTTTTCTTTTCTTTATTCAGGAAAAAAGCTTTTCTTATCTTTTATCTTTTTTTCTTTTCTTTTCTTTTCCTTCCTCCCTTCCTTTTTCCCTTCCTTCCTTCCTCCCTTCCTTCTGTCCTTCCTCACTCCCTCACTCCCTCCCTTCCTTCCTACCATCCTTCCTTCTTTCCTT
>NW_025351600.1:0-5907 GCF_016433145.1 Gracilinanus agilis
TTTTTTTGTCCAGATTTATGATTTCATCCCTGTAGGGAAAGCTCCTAGTGAGGAAAGGCCCTTTACCAAATAAGGTCAACAAAGTTTCTGCAATTAATGCTCTTAATTTCCTTATGTATCAGGTGACTAATAGCTAGTACTTGTCAGTGGCACATCTTGAACCAAGGTTTTGCTAAGTCCAAGGCCAGATGCTATTTCCCAAATGTCATCTCACAAGACTGGCTTTCTCAGAAAATTTCAGTAACTCTGTTACCTCCGAGATAAAATAATGCATACCTTTGTTTAACATTTAAAGTCCCTGAACAACCTGCCCCTAAATGATCTTTCCTACCTTATGGCACATTACTTCCTTCTATGCACAGTGTGGTCTAGCCAAATTGTACTGTTCTTCATACAAGGTCCTCCATCTGTTATCTCTATGCCATGGCTGACTGCCACCTGGAATATATTTCTTTTTCGCAGCCTCCAGTTCTCAGAATCTCTAGTTTTTTCCTGCCTCAACTCTCGTAGCACCTTTTTTCCAGTGCCCTCTAGCTGTTAATATTTTCCCCCTCTAAAACATTTGATATCTATATTTTTGTATATGTAGAATGTGTGTATATAAGGATTCAAATATATAATATTGCCTATATATGTATGACACATAATGTAATATATAATACTTTGATTATTGACTGATTGATTAGAGACCATCTACTCTAATTCCTTCATTTTACAGATAAGGAAATGGAGGTCAAAAGTGATTCACTGATTTCCCTAATATCACATGGCTTCCTAGCCAAATCTAGCACATTTCCACTGGATCAGTTTGCCTCCCATTGTCTAGTCTGTATCTCTATAACATTTTACAGAGAAAGGATATAACTTGTTGGGTCTTCCATACTATAGTGAAAACTTTTGGTGAGCACAAAGCACTTTATTTTATACCTTTCCTGATATTTAGTTAGCATAGTGGATAGAGTGCCAGGCCTGAAGTTGGGAAGATCTGAGTTTAAATCCAGTCTTAGACACTAGCTGTGTGATCCTGAGCAAGTCACTTAAATCTATTTGTCTCAGTTTCCCCATCTGGAAAATGAGCTGGAGAAAGAAATGGAAAACCACTCTAGTGTCTTTGCCAAGAAAATCCCAATAGGATCATGAATAAGACTTTTGCCCTCCGTTTTCACATCTAAAAAACAAGGGAGTTAGAGTAGATGGTCTCTAATTAATTAATCAACAATCATTGTATTAGGCTTATTCAGTGTTGATTACCAAATCAAATGGGTTTTTTTTCATAATCAACATTCAATAAATAAACTAACACATTTTTTTAGATGTGAAAACTGAGGCCAAGAGTTATTCATATATTACCAATATCTTTCAATAAATTGTGAAGTGTTTAAGATATGGCCTATTATTAAATATAGCTTGTGAAAGCCTACTTATATTCTATTAATATTCTCCTCCAGGATGCTCTCTATTTAATATATAAATTATTCTTGTGAATATTTTCTACAGATGAAATTATGAGCACACAGTTCAGCATTTCTTGATATTCTCTTGGCTAACTAGGCAGCTAAGTGGCCTAATGCACCCACAGAATGTGGGATTTAAGAGTCAGGAAAACCCTAAATCTAAGCCTGCCCTAGACACTAAAGAGTAGTGATAAAAGTGAGTAAGTAGCTTTTTTCCTTTATGCCTAGGTTTCTTCATCTGCAAAATGAGAATAATAATAACACCTCCCAGGGTTGTTGTGATGATCAAATCCTTTGTCAAATGCTTTGCAAACCTTAGAGCACTATACAAATGTAGTCATCATAACCATTATTATTAGTAAAGTGCAAGATTTTTTCCATGCCTTTGTTATCTTCTCCTTCAAATATGTTTTATTTCCTCTCTATGTTAACTTAATTTTGTTACAATCATTGGGTATATTGTTTCCATGGTTCTACTTTTTTTGCTTTGCCTGATTTCATATGTTTTCTCATATTTCTTTGGTTTCTTCATATTCATTATTCCTTAAAGAACAACAATATTATATTAATGTATAATAATTTGGTGAACTATTCCTCAGTTGTTAGATATATACGTGTATGTGTATATGTGTGTATATATCTATATTTATCTATTTCTATCCATCTATCTGTCTATCATCTATCATCTATCCATATTTATTTATTTTATGGGTAAGGCCCAGGGCCATCCTTCTTAAAAAGCACATTCTTTAAAAAACAATTTGTGAATTGTTGAGCAAAGGAGGGATATGTCCTTCATCTTTGTTTGCATAATATTAACCTTGGTGGTTGTTTCTGATTAGTTTTTTTTAATCTCCATGCTGACTTTATTTCTATTGATATAGATATTATGAATGTGTTGGCTCTACTTACTTTACTCTGGGTCAGTTTACACAAGTCATCTCATGTTTCTCTAGATTCTTAATAATAATTTTTCCTAGGATCATAAGATCAGAGATTTAAAGTTGGGAGGGTCTTTGAGGGTCATCTAAAGGAACTGCCACAGTATGAACTCTCTGGTTTCAGCATGGCAGAGATTTGGTGAGTTTGCTTCTGGGCATGTCAATCAATATGCATTTATTAAACACTTTCTTTGTGCCAGGTACTGAGCTAAGTTCTAGGGAAGCAAAAAAAAAAATGGAAAAGATAGTCCCTTCTTTGAAAGAATTCAAAGAACTTTTGGGGAGACAATTAGCCAATGACTATCCACAAAGTAGGTATATACACAATACATTGGAAATAGGTGGGATCTGGTATGGCTTTCTTGTTGTGAATTGGTCCAATCATTCAGGAGGACAATTTGGAATTATGTGCAAAGGGCTTTAAAAGACTGCCTACCCTTTGACCCAGTCATACCACTGCTGGGTTTATACCCTAAAGAGATAATAAGGAAAAATATTTGTACAAAAATATTTATAGCCATATTCTTTGTAGTGGCAAAAAATTGGAAAATGAGGGGGTGACCATCAATTGGAGAATGGCCGAACAAATTGTAGTATTTGATGGTGATGGGATATTATTGTGCTGAAAGGAATGATGAACTGGAGGAATTCCATGTGAACTGGAAAGATCTCCAGGAACTGATACAGAGTGAAAGGAGCAGAACCAGGAGAACATTGTACACAGAGATTGATACATTATGGCACAATCAAATGTAATAGACTTTTCTATTAGCAGCAATGCAATGAGGCAAGACAATCCAGTGGTATGACTTCCTTTAGAAGGTAAGGTTTTAGTTGGTACTTGCAGGAAACCAGTGAAGCCAGAAGGCAGAGATGAGGAGGCAGAGCATTCCAGGCATGGGAGATAGCCAGGGAAAATGCCCAGGCAGTTAGTATAAGGAAGACTGAAAGGGATTGGTGGTGGGGAGTTTGTGAATGGCTTTAAACACCAAACAGAGAATTTAAAATTTGTTCTTGGAGGGATAAGGAGTTGATGGAGTCTCTAGTAGGAGGGAAGGGGTGGGGTGACATAGTCTGAATTTTGGAAAGATCATTTGATAATTGAGTAGATGATAGACTACAGTGAGAAAAGACTTGCGGCAGGCAGATCAACAAGCTGTTGCTGTTGTTGTTTTGTTCATTTAGTTGTGTACAACTATTTATGACCCCCTGTATGAGGTTTTTTGGCAAAGACACTGGAGTGATTTGCATTTTCTTCTCCAGTGAATTAAAAGAAAACAAGGTTAAATGATTTGCCCAGATCCACACAGCTTATGTCTGAGGTCACATTCAAACTCAGGTCTTCCTGATTCCAGGTTCAGTGCTCCATCTAGTTGCCCAAACCAATTAGTTTGAAAGTTGTTACAAAGGTAAAATCAACAATGGAAGATTGAAGATGAGGAATGAGAGAGGGCTGCTGAGGATAACTCCAGGGTCTTGGGCCTGAGTGACTTGAGAAAATGGCAGTACCCTCAACAAGAATAGGGAAGCTTCAAAGACAGATGGATAATAGGGAAAATGAGTTCAATTTTGGACACATAAAGTTTAAGATGTCTTCAGGACAATTTGAGATATACAATAAGCAGTTGGGAATTCCAAACTCTGGTCAGCCAAGATGTGAACATTGGATAGATTTAAGAATCATTAGCATAGAGGTGCTAAATTGAATCCAGGGGAGCAGATGAAATCACCACCTGAAAAAGAAAAGAGAGGGAAGAGAAGGGTAGAACCCTGTAAGATATCCAGAGTTATTTCTTCGACCTGAATAAAGATCCAGCAAAAGAGTCTGAGGAGCAGTCAGATATATAGGAGTAAAACCTGGAGAGAGTGGTGCCCTCAAAACCCAGAGAGAAGAGAGTATTGAAGAGAAAAGGATTATTGACAGTCAGATTGCAAACAGTTTGAGAAGAATGAGGAATGAGAAAAGACCATTAGATTTGGCAATTAAGAGATTATTAGTAATTTTAGAAGGGGCAGACATTTGTTTAGACTAATATATCAGTGTTCTAGAATAAATTAATATTAGATAGGTAAACTAAATATTACATATTGTACTATAAAAATTATAAGAAAATGGGAAATAATCATGAAACGTCTAGTTCACTTGTAATCTCACTCTACCATCTTCCAGGAAACTGGACTAATTTTATCAAATGTCTTAAGTCACATGATATAGTATTACTTCTCTTCAGAAATTATTTTGGCCTCTTGTCTTAAGAGAATATAAGAGCAATATTTTTTAGCTTGAGAACTATCCATTTTTCTTATTTGCATTCTCAATTGTCAAATTACTTTAGCAGAATTCAGATTACAGATAAAGATTACAATCTTATTATATTTTATATGCCAAGTGAATGCTAATTTGAGCTAATCCCCCCTAGCTAATTCTCTTCCACTAAAGTACTCATCTGATCCTTCATAGTAAAATATGTAGGTGACCCTGGGATCTTGAAGGCTTTACTCCCAAGCTGAAGGCTGTGGAAGGTCTTATAATTTTGGAAAAGTTTGAGTATAGTCTCTGTGGTGGACTTTATCACTATTTGTGATAACAAAATGCCATTTGTGTTTCTAAAGGTATTCTAAATAATACTGAGGAGATATCACCAGGTTGTCCACAGAAACTTTAGAAAAGATTTATCTACTATGTTATAAAAATGTACACTGTACAGGTTATTGTAGAGGTGTACATACTATACACATCGACAAAAGTCATGGATTCTGAAATGACTGAATCGTAACCCATGTTTCAATTGGGCCTTGACCCTTGCAATGATGAATCATCTTCACTTAGAGAGCTTCTCTCAATAATAATATCCATGACTTTTTTTTACCCCAATCCCTCTCAGGTTTTTTTCTAGGTTCATCAGAATTTAGTTCTTGTCCCTCTTTGACTTCTTTGCAAAAAAAAAAAAAATCATACTTATTAGAGCTCCTCAGATACAATCCTCCCATTTTATATTATTAATTTATTGTTGCATTTTATTTTAATGCAATTGACATTTCACAACAAATACCCAAGCAACCCTTCTTACAAAGCACATCCCTTAAAAAACAATTTGCTAATTGTGTAAGGATTAAATTAGGACTTTTGACAAAATAAGAGAGCAGCTTTTAATAACTTAAGTTTTAATGAGAGTATAGTAGAGTTGCAAATCAATATTATCCCTTTAAGCCAGAGAACAGAAAATGTCTAGCAACTTTTAACAATTAACAATTTAGTTTTATTAAAATAGAGATGATAAAAGAAAATAGTAAAATGAATATAGTCAAGGAGAGAAATAGTAAAGAAAGAAATTGCCTAATACCTAACTAGCGACCCTATAACTACCTCTAACTGCCTCTAAAAGTGCCCTTCGAGAAAGTCCAGCTGATCACCCTTCAGCTCAGCTCATCAGGCAGAATATATATAGTTATAATTATAGTTATATAGTCATATATGTAGTCATAGTTATATATAGTATTATAGATCATAT
>NW_025351601.1:0-4480 GCF_016433145.1 Gracilinanus agilis
CTCTCTCTCTCTCTCTCTCTCTCTCTCTTTCTCTCTAAGACACACACACACACACACACACACACACACACAAACTCTCACACACATACACACAAAAAACCCTTTATAGTGGTTACTGAAAATACTATTATCTATATTTAACAATGAGGTTAAAGTAAGTTATGTGATTTGCCCATGTTACACAAGTTACATTGGTATCAAAAGTGGCACAGCTAATGAGCCAGTGAATAAATATTATTAACCCTTACTATATGTAAGATACTTTGGTAAGCCATGGTGATACAAAGTAAGGCAAAAAATTGTTCCTGTCCTCAAGAAGCTCACAGACTACTGGGGCAAATAAATATGGACATCCAGGAGAAATACAGGAAAAGCTAAAATATTTGAATTAACTCCATATCTAGCAAATATTTTGTTATATAACATATAGGCTCTTCCAATCAATTTAGTTGTTTGCAGCAGGCATTTGGCACAACATTAAAGCAAATGATTCTAAAAACTTGAGAAATTTTTCTTTATTTAATTGTTTTATGGAAATTATTATATATCACACATAAGCAAATTTAAAGGCAATGTTTGTTTTATTTTCAAAAGCTTTTCTTCTTCCTTAGGGTAGACTTCAAGACTGATACAGATTCTTTGGGAGAAATTGTATTATACTTAAGAATTATCTTGGAGCTCTAAGGCAGTGTACTCTTGTGAATTCATTTATAATATTAAACACCCATTACATACAAAACATAGCTTTTAAGTGTTGAGAGACTTAGAAAGTTTACATAAGGTAGATAAAGTATTTGAATATGGATGAATTCTAATATATGGATGAAAGGATTTAAGTTGGGAAGATTCTCATAGGTTCCAGTGTGTCAAGTTTACCAGTAGCTTATCAGATAGCTACCAATGTTCTATAAGGTCAAAAGTTTTAAAACTCTTTGAAGAGTGTTCAAAAATCTTCCAGAATAAAATAACATTTGAATATTAAAAAGTGCAGTTTTCCACTATAACAATTCTATTGTAAATGCCAGAAAATGAAGAGTAACCTTGAAAAATGAATTTTTCCTTCAAATTCACTAGAATTTGATTTACCTTCACTTCCAAAAATCTAAAGAAACAAAGGCACTTCCCTTTTGAATATCCAAAGTTTTCCAATTTGAATGTCATTAAGAGCAAGAAAGAGGGTAAGAAAGGTCAAGAAAGATTTTGCAAATGATAGATAAGAAAAAATGAGCAAAATTAAAGTATTTCAAATATAAATTTGAGTAGAAAATAAATGTCAATAAGAACCACCACTATTATAAATAAAAATTGAGGATATTCCCACAAATAGCTAATATTTTGAAAATTGATCTATTCTAGTTTTGGTATTTTATTTATAGTCATACAATTATTCAGGCATTATGGATGCTGCTACTAAAATCAGCTCCTTAAAATTAGTTGAATAAAATTAATATAAATTAAAAGAAATCAATGCACCAAAATTATATTCCAGGTATCTAAGTAATGTATACAACTCAAAATCAATGATAAATCTTAATAAAAATGTTAAGTGAACTAATGTTTATTTAATAAAAACATAAGATCCATGTCTCTAAAATCTCCCTTCTAATGATATCCATCACCATATTTTGTATATTTTGAACACTTAGTTTATGGTTAAGCATTCTATGATATCAAAATGACACAGATGATACGGACAAGATAGGCACTTCCTCATCCATACACAAGATATTCTAGGTGCCACAAATTAATGGAAAAACTTGACATTGCAGGGACACTGCTAAGTTTAATACTGGTAAATTCTATAGTATCCCCAATTTGGTTTTAGATATAGAGCAATACTGTCCACTAGTTTCTGAAATTGCTTTTTTTCTTAATAATCTAGTTATCTACTAATACCTGAAGTCACCTTGAACTATTGGCTTCCATCATCTTTCTTGGGTTTTTTATTACTACTGAATAAATTCTTTCATTTGTTCCAGTTGTGCTACATTGTTTGATCTTTGAGGAAGAGTTTCTATTCTCATGGAGTTAGTATTGTTCTGAGACTGGGCTCTTTCATTTTATTTCCTTTAGTATGTGTTCTTAAGCCTGGCTTGTTTGTGTTTAAGGAATGAAGAGACCAATTGAGGTTTTCTTATTTGTATTTAATTTTAAATGTATGTAGAAGTTGTTACAGTCATGTAAAATGGCTTACAGTGTCCATCCTATCAATAAATAAAAATATAATAAATATTATATTTTAAATGTATGCAGAAATTGTTATAGTCATGTAAAATGGCTTACAGTGTCCAACTATCAATGAAGTCAATAAGATCAAGGGAAATATTTTTGGACATGTCTAACAAAATACGAGTGTACACGTGTCTCTGAGCATATTGGGGGTGATTAGTAAAGAAATGAGAAAATGTTGAAGGAAAAAGAATAGTAATTAGGAAAGGACAATATGTTTTAAGATATATTTAGAATATGAGAAATAGCAATATGTGGAAGCAATTTAATCTTTTGTAATGTTATAAAAAATCTAAGGATATTTAAGAGTATATAAAACTTTGCAAATGTTAAACTTCAAGCATCCATGATCTCTTCATTTTGAGTCTATTTTCCATTTGAAAAACTGAGACACCTCTAGGGATTTGTAAGATTAGGGGTCAATGTGGAGAAATACTGAGAAGAGGGTAGAGACACAAAAAAAGTATCTTTTTTTCTTTTACTCATCTTCTAAAACCTTCCTTAATTATCCAGAAGGAATGTCAGGTTCATTAGTCTTAATAAGTGAAAGGTCAAAATTTTCTCTTTCAAATTTCTGCTTTGGGGACCTTATAAAAACTAAAAATTCTAGGAAAAAATAGCTCATTTGAGAGTGCTTTTCTAACAATGAAACAAGATAGGAACTTCTCTTTTAGTGTCCATTTGTTTGGCTACAAGTGGTCAAGATGTCCTTTTGTACACTTGGACCATGAAGAAAAGGGCACAAGCAAAATCACATTTTTAGAAAGAAAAAGAAGAAAAATCACTATGAAGGAGACAGCTTAGCTCATAAAACAAAAACTAATTGAAAACCAAATCTTATTAATAAACAATCAAATAAAGGTGAGAGGACAGTGGAATAAAGACAGTGAGGTTCATTACCATAATATTCCCTGTAAGGCTTCTGCCCTTACCAGAACTTCTCACCTTCTCTGTCCAGCTGCTGCAGCCACAGAGCACAATCTCCTATCTCTCCCCATGCCCTGGGCCTGGGAAGGTAAATCACTTCTTCACTGCTGTGCTTGGCTCTGCAGTTGATAAAACTGTTCCAAGCTGCTTCCAGCTACTTGTCACCAGTGGGGCAAGGGGAATGAACATTCCCCTCCCTAAGTTCCATTACTACTTTTCTTTCTTGTCATGGTCCTTGCCAAGCTCCATTTCCCTTGTTTACCTGGAGTAGAAATCTTTGGCAAGACAATGAGCCTCCCCTAAACTATAAACCCCAGGAAGCTTAGTAAAGGCTTAAATTTCTCCCATGAGATTTTTTAGCACAGAACTGCCCTGGGGTCTGTCCAAACACCCATTATATAGTAATTTATTTTCTTTGCAACCTGTTGAGGATAATAAATTCAGAATTGTTTTGCCAACACTGTGATGATGAATCCACCTTAGACAAGAGAGATCAGGACCATGATACTCAATGCTCTCTATCTTTGTATTATGCTGCTATTTGTTTTAGTATCCAGCCTCACCTCTAGGCATTGGACTACAAATTTCGTGGAGGATGTTATGTAAAATGGAAAAAAATAGAAGAGTGGGTAGTGGACTACTGGACTTCTATTACAAGATTATAAACTCTTTATGGGTAAGGGTTGTGTCTTGTATACTGCTGTGTCCTCTAAAGTAACTAGCACAGAGCTGCATTCAAGATCTGTTCTCTAATAATATTCATTGAGTTAATGGATGACAGAAAAGATAGTAATAAGAGAAAAATTAAAGATTCTCAACAGATAAAACCAAGGAGAAATATTGCAGATGATGTTGGTGCATGGATTTTTATCTTGGTGTACATAAACTTCGTCTGTCTATCTGTCAATATCTTCTATATTTCAGTAGAATTTATTTCATTTGTAATTACATGTATTTTTATTTAATTTATGAATTTAAAAACACTATTCTGAGAAGGGATCCAGAAGCTTTATCAGACAGCTGCCAAAGGAGCCTAAGATCCAAAAAACTTAAGAATCCCTGGAATACTGAAAAGACCCAGTAAATTCCAAGATTCTTTATAACTCTAAAATTCTGGAATTCTGAAATAAGGTATAGCTTATGTTTGTGTACAGATATATATATATACACATGTATGCATACATACATGTGTATGTATGTATTTGATGTGTGTTTCTATATATGTATGATTATATAAAATATTTGTATATGTATGTGTTTTATACACACATAGACAAACATACATAAATGTGTACACACACACACACACATATATATATATATA
>NW_025351602.1:0-1376 GCF_016433145.1 Gracilinanus agilis
AAAAAAAATACTTTGAGTGGAAAAACTTTTTAGGAAGGTATAATAGTCTATTTGTGTGAGGTTGAAGGCATGGTAGTGTTTCACAGGATTTTAGGGGGCAACTATAAAGTGTTATGTTAATCATTCAACAAACATTTATTAAGAACCTGCTGTACACCTGACACAGTTCTAGGTGCTAAGTATACAAATACAAAGAAGAAAATGATTCCTTTTCTTGAGGCAAATATTTTCAAATGGAGGAGATATAAAATACATACGTAAGTATATATGAAATCAATATTAAGAAATAAATACAAAGCAACTAGTAAGGGGGGCACTATCAGTTGGAAGTGGGACAGGAATCAAGAAAAATTTCATTTAGAAGGCTTTCCTTACCTACTATTTTAGAATGTATACAAAGAATTGGTTCTAGGGCAGAAGAGCAGTAAGGGTTAGGCAATTAAGGTTAAGTGACTTACCCAGTGTCACACAGCTAGTAAGTGTCCAAATTCAGATTCGAACCTAGGACTTCCCATCTCTAGGGCTAGCTCTCTATCCTCTGAGCCACTTAGGTCCTTACTTAGTTCTTAAAGAGAGATTCCATGGGCCAGACCTAAGGAGGGAGTGCATTCCAAGCATATAGGAGAGACAGTGCAAAGGCACAGATCTGGAGGAGTGCTGTATGAGCAACAGAAATAAGGACATTTTGTCTAAATTACTGAGAGGTTCAGGCAGATAGGAAATGACTGTTGCAGGGGTTCACACTCAGATCTTTGGCATGGGACACTGGGTTTCCACTGGACACCCCAAACCCTAGAAGTGTTTCAGGTCAAAAAGAAAGCAGGAAAATTCCTTGCATTCTTGTTAATGCTGAGGAAAAGGTGACTGAACCAGAGACTCACGATAAGGAAAGAACTGTGAGAGAAATATTCAACTTAGATTCTCCCCTAGATTTGAGATGGACAAAGATATGCATCTTCAAATTATGCTCTAATACCATTGAGGACCACAGAGGACATCTACTTGTCCCCTAAACTATGCCCCAACAGCTCTTGTGTTTTTGGGACAGAAATATCACTTTAGCCCTGGTCAGAAAGCAAACATCCCTCAGTTCTACCTAACCTCATTCTGTTCCATCATCTCTAGTCATATTGCCCCTTGTCAAAAGGATATTTAAAACCCAGAGCACATCTCTTCTAGAAGCTAGTGTCCCACCTGCGCTGTCCTCCCAGCCAAATTCAACATGAATGTCAAATTAATAAAATTTTCTTTTTATTTCTAAGCTAAGTTATGGAGTCTTGCATTCTTGAAAAGGGTACCTGTCCCAAACCTGGGATTTACCTCAAGTCCCTCCACAATATCATGTTACTTCCATATATATAATTAAATATATATAT
>NW_025351603.1:0-5809 GCF_016433145.1 Gracilinanus agilis
ACTATATACTATAAACAAATTATATTTAATATAAATGAATAAATCATAATTAATTTTTTCAAACAAAACCATATTTAATTAAAAATATATATATACAATACCCTTTAGCTTGCCCCTACCCCCCAAATAAATAAACAAATCAATGTATACATTAAAAATTTATTCTATTTTCCACTTCCCTTTAATCTACACTTTTGATCACAATGCCCAGCAGCATAAATGCTACTCTACAAGAAACCCTTGCAGTTTTTGTGCAATTAGTAACTTATAGAGTTCTAGATTACTTCCTTGTTTCTATGTGGCTTGTAGTTTTCTTTTTTCTCTGGGTTGGATGGTCACAACATAGGAGAATGCGAGCCAACATACAAGTTCAATTGAACCAGATAGTGCATCACTTACGAGCTTAAATGACAGAAGAGGATTCTCCCCAAAACAGGCCTGATTTTTGCAAACCTGTTTCCCCTAACATAGGAATATCAGGCCCCTCTACTATATCTCAGGTGCAGAAACTCCTCTCTCACACACTGAACCAATTTGCTCATGCCCTGCAACTCCTCGCTAACATGGTCTACCCACAGTCAGTGAATGATTCCTGTGCAGGCCTTTTTCCCTTAAGGGAAGTGTCCACAATAGGACCCAATGGGGATGTGGTCACATAGAAAAAACACAAGCCTTTTATGAGCCAGGATATAAAGGATTTCAAAGAAAACTGTACTACTTTTTCAGAGAAGCCCTTAACAGTAATAAAAAAATTTGATGATATTTTCTATGACTATGACCCCTCTTATAAAGGTGTAGAAAAATTGCTCGGGGTTTTCCTAATGGAACAGGAGACAATTAAAATTATCTCCCATGCTTACAAACCCCAAGGATGCAATGCAGTACACTGGCCATCTGAAAATCCTAACTGGCAGTATAATGACACCAAAGACTATTCAAACTTGCGTCTTGCTAGGGGTGCCCTTCTAAAAGCAATGCAAGCATACTCTGAGAGACCTCAGGCCTAAACCAAATTTAAATGTATTACACAATCTGATGATGAGACACCCTCCCAATTCATGGACAGGCTTATGGAAATGGGAAATAGATACATGGAACTTGACCTTTCTGTTGAAAAGGATGTAAGGCTAATAAAGGAACAATTTGTTCATAACTCTCGTATAGAGATCCTAGATCATTTTAAAACAAATTGCCTTACATGCCCTGAAATGGACCTTGATGAGTTAAGGATAAATGCTGCTTATGTTTCTAACAACCATAACGAGAAACAGGAAGAGAGTAATAGTTTATTGGACATATTTTAAAAGAATATGAACATATTTCAAAAGAGACTAGACACTTTAAATGACTCTGTAAGTGATAGAGTTGAAAAAATCCTAAAAGAGTTTGCTACTCAACCAATGGCAATTGCCCCTCTCCAAGAATCTAACTTTCAGCCCCTTATATGCCATTTCTGTGGAATAAGGGGTCATATAATGATGAACTGTAGGACTTGGAAACAAGCATCTAGAAATAATAACTTCAGAAATTACAATTTTAGAAATAATTACAATTATAGAAATGATTATGGAAATTATAGAAATAATAACGATTATGGAAACAATTTCAGGAATCGTGACTTTAGGACTAGTAACAGATCTAGCGATATGGATCAGGCAATTGATAACTCATACCAAATGACTCCAGAGCAGTATATTTTGAGTGGAGCTCAGCCCCAAAATACCCATGGTGCTACTGCCCCTCACAGAGGAGGCCAAGGGCCTACCCAAAGATTATTAAGGTGTACAGGAGTGGGGGGGGGCGAGGCACAGGGATCAAAGGATACAACCTTTGATTTTCCAGACCCTGATGCCTTACTACCCTTTGTCCCCATCCACTGCCCCCCCCATAATGATGAGCCCTATGTAACATTAAAGATTGGTAACACCTATTATAACTGTCTTGTGGACTAGAGCCTCCAGATCTGTATTGAAGAGTACATGAGACCCATATTGCAATTCTATAGGATCAATAAGTGTAGTGGGGGTATCAGGAAAACCCCAAATGGTTCCAAGGCTCTCCCCTAGAACAGTAGCCTTACAGCCCCTAAAGGTGGAGCACTCCTTCCTATTGATGCCCGGCTCCCCTATAAACTTGCTGGGGAGAGATCTTTTATGCAAGCTTAAAGCCACAATAAATTGCTCTCCAGGTGGCTCCATGTCACTGGAATTGCCTGAGGAATCCTTAAGTTTGCTCCCTATGCTTCTTTCAGATAATCATGAGATAAAGGGGTCTCCCACTTTTGAAATCCCAACAGATATACCTGAGTCTCTCTGGGTCACATCAACTTCTGATGTTGGCCTACTTAAATCAGCTGTCCCTGTCCAAATTAAAACAGAATCTACCCCAACTCCTTCCATTCCTCAGTATCCTCTCTCAAAGGAGGCAATAGAAGGTATTACCCAAGTGATAAATTCACTAATTGACCAAGGCATCATAATTCCCTGTAAATCTGAATACAATATGCCAATCCTGCCTGTTAAAAAGCCAAAATTGGGGCCCAATTGCAAGCATCTCAGTGAACAATTATGTTATAAAGAGACACCCTGTAGTTTCCAATATAAATACTATCATTTCTTCTATTCCTAGCGCAGCTACATACTTTACAGTAATAGACTTGTGCTCAGCCTTCTTTTCCATACCTATACATGAGGATTCCAGACATATCTTTGCTTTCACCTGCTAAGGTTCCCAATGGACTTGGTCACGTTTGCCCCAAGGGTATGTCGAAAGCCTGAGCCTTTTTGCTCAGATTTTGAGCCAAGACACAGATAATATAACATTTAAAAACAACAAGTTAATTAAATATGTAGATGATTTACTCTTGGCCTCACCAGATGCCACAACATGTCAAGAAGATAGTAAACATCTTCTTTTAGAATTACATAAAAGAGGCCACAAGATTTTAAAAGAAAAGGTTCAGTGATGTCTCCCAAAAGCTCGATATTTAGGTTTTATTTTAACTGCTGGGTCCCGTTTAATTTATCCACAACGTATTGAAAGTATCCAAAATTTAAGTGATCCTACCACTAAAAAACAATTGAGGGCAATACTTGGAGCAACAGGTTTTTTAGCCAGTGGATCCCTTGCTATGGGGAAATCACTAAGTCCCTTGTAGCACTCAAAAAAATAAATAAATAAATAAATAAAAACAGTCCCTGAACCACTTAAATTGGAAAAGGAACACCAAACAGCTCTTTCAAATTTAAAACATGCTATCCTGTCTGCTTCTGCTCTTGGCATCCCAAATTATGACAAACGATTTACTTTATATGTCCATGAAAGGAAAGGAGTAGCTTCAGGTGTTCTCACTCAACTTTTGGGACCTGATCAACACCCAGTAGCTTATTATTCAGCCCAGCTGGACCCAGTAGCTGCAGGAGCACCACCATGACTTAGAGGAGTAGCTGCCACAGCTATATTAGTGACTAAATGTGCTGATTTGGTACTAGGATGCCCTCTGACCATAATGTGCCCGCACGAGGGAGAAGTATTGTTATTAAGACATAGAACTCGGGCATTTACTGATCAAAGGATTACGAGATACAAGATAACCCTATTAAATAATGAATATATCACATTAAAATGCTGTGGAGCTCTTAATCCTGCAACCTTGCTCCCTGATTTGCCAATCTCTGGAGAACCTTTACATGATTGTACATCTTTGGTGTCCACTGTTGATAAACCTCATAGTGATTTACTAGACACCCCTTTGGTTAATCCTGATTTAATATTATTTGAAGATGGTTCTTCTTTTATGAGAGATGGTGTGTGCTATACAGGAGCTGCAGTAGTTACAGAATTGGATACTCTATGGTCAGCTTCTTTACCCTCACATGTAAGTGCACAAGGTTCAAAACTCACAGCCTTAAAACAGGCTTGTATTATTGCACAGAACAAAAGGGTCACAATTTACACAGACTCCCATTAAGCATTTGGCATATATCATGCTGTCAGTATGTTATGGCTTCAAAGGGGATTCTTAACATCAGCTGGAAAGTGTATTGCCAATGCAAACCTTATCACTGAACTTTTTTCTACCATCCAGCTCCCTGAAGCCATAGCTGTTGTTCACTGCTCTGCACACACAGGTGGCACTGACCCTGTCTCCAGGGGAAATGATTGAGCAGATGCTGCAGCCAAACTAGCAGCCATAGAAGGACCCAAGTTAATTATGCCACTAACAATTACTGATAATTTGGATCTATCTCTTTCCTATAATGTCAAGGAAGTGGGAAAATGGAAGCAGAGATTTAAAGCAAAACAGATAAGTGGGGCATGGGTGTCATCTGAAGGCAAGCCCATGCTCCCCAGGGCTTTCTATAACCAAATTTGTCATTCCATCCATAAACACAGTCATTTTGGCACCCAAGGCATTGTAGACTCTGTTAAAAGAGTATGGATAGCACCTGGAATAACTACAATTGTCTCCAAAATATGTACAGCTTGTCTCACCTGCCAGACCTTTAATCAGCACACTTTTCGAATAAAAGCTTTTGGTGGAGGTCCTCTAGCTTACACATCATTTGAACATTTGCAAATTGATTTTATCTCTATGTCAAAAGCTGGACACTGTAAATTTTGTCTGGTCATAGTTGATCAACTGACCAGATGGCCTGAAGCATTTCCTACTGCTCAGGCCACAGCAGCTTTTGTTGCCAAAATCCTTTTGAAAAAGATTATTCCTCATTTTGGCCTGACAGCATGTATTCATTCTGATAGAGGAACTCACTTTACTGACTCAGTCTTTTCACAATTTTATTCATGTTTGGGGATAACTCCTAAATTTCATACACCATATCATCCCCAGAGCTCCGGCCAAGTTGAAAGGATGAATAAAGAACTTAAAACTATGATTGGCAAATTATGCACAGAGACTCATTTAAAATGGCCTGAAATTCTACCTCTGGCTTTATTTTATCTCAGAAGCACACCTAGAGGTGATTTACACAACTCGCCATTTGAGATGCCATTTGGATGTCCACCTATTCAGGCATAACCAATCAACCCTGCCTATACTTCATTGTTAGGAGGGGATACAACCATTACCACTTATATCAGACAATTACAAACAAAATTGCAAGAACTCCACGACTCTGGAGCTGCTGTTCAAGCAGGCCCCTTAGACTTCTCACTTCATGATTTGAACCCATGTGATAGTGTGTACATAAAGAATTTCAAACATGCTGGGTCAACTGAATCTGCTTATGATGGACCATTCTAGGTCCTATTAACTACACCAACAGCCATTAAAATTTGGGAAAGGGACTCATGGATTCATTGCAGTCATGTGAAACGAGTACCCTCTATTGATAATGAATAATTCTCTGTACTAAGTACTATTGCCTGTACCTATTATATTTGACTATTGATTGCATTTGACTATTGTGATAAGAATGCTCTATTGCTGCATTTTGCACTATTTTGTTTCACTTTATTTGATTGATCCTTGTACTTGAACGATACATGTACTACCTCACAACAAAATATCTGCATTAGTGACCTATATTGACCTGATGTGCCTTTCAAAACATTTTATGCCTTTTGTCATTCCTTTTGTACTTTCTTTGATGTATTATTGCTGTATATGCCTCATTTGCACCCACATCACTTTGTCTACCTCATTTGTACTCACACTGTGGATCATGGCAAGTTAAGGAGGGAATGAATGTTATTTCTTGAAAATTAACCTCTATTCTTTACCTCTGTGATTGTGTAAAACTACACATTTTTGGTTTGTTTTTCTTCCTACATGTGCAATACAGCATTT
>NW_025351604.1:0-1495 GCF_016433145.1 Gracilinanus agilis
CTGTATACAACCTTTGGAGAATTTAATGAGCTAAATATCTCAATTGGTTCAAGGGGTCTTCTGAAATATATATATATATATATATATAAAGAATGTTGAATTAAAGGTAGAGAACAAAATAGAAATCCCTGCCACAAAAGTTTTATATGAAGTATGAAGCCTAAGTACCTTCTGTATGATATTTTAACTCTTCTGTTTAATCTACTTCTACCAGAAAAATCTAGATTCTTGGTGACATTTTAGACCCCAAAATGTTTTCATTAGCAGTACAGAGGTTTATGTTTTTCCTAGGCTCTTCTGTCAGATTTTGGAATTATGGCAGTAATAGATTTTGTTAAAAACATCTTTGCTAAGGTTTAAAGATTTGCTACATCTGTAGAACTTGTGAGAAGTAATCATCAGTTCATAGGTTTTTTAAATGTCACATAGCAAGTGGCTTTATAGAGACATATATGAATCCTATATGATAGTGTGTTTGTTTGCTATTGTCATTAACTAGGCTATTGTGAATTTTGGTACTTTCTTTGAATGTGCATTACCTGCTGTATTACTGTTTTATAAAGTTGTTACTTTGTGAAAATCATTTGTACTCACACTGTGAATCATGGCCATGTTAAAAAAGGAAATGGATCTCATTTTTGGGTGAGAAATTTTTGTATTCTACCTTTCCTTGGCTGACACAGTGTGTCACTAACTGTAAGCTATATATTTTTGATTTTTAAAACATTTTATTATTTTTTTCTTGTATGTGCAATATAGTATTTGAGTATTATTTTTTCCTTTCATTTTTTTTGTATTTGAAGCACATTACCAGTATTAAAAAATTGTTTTGTTGTTGTTGTTGTTTTTACACTAGGGTAGGTTTTAAAATGTCCATTAACCCTAATGTCAATGTATATCCAAAAAGCTTTAGACTATAGAAATAATACCATTGATTGTTTTTTTAAAAAATTATGAGACTTTGTTTAATTATTCTGTCTGATTCCAGGAAAAGGGATTCCAAAAATAGCCACTACACAGTGCCAAAGAAGCACAAAGCTAACCTGCATAATGCCTATCGAGCACAAAGTCAAAGAGACCAACCAATCCCAATGGGACTAATGAAATTTTGAGCCAAGACAAGAGAACTTGAACTTGTTTGGGGTTAAAGGTTCAAGTTGTTTTTTTTTTTTTTAACATTTATTAATAAACATTTTTAACATGGTTACATGTTTCATGCTCCTATTTTCCCCTTCACCCCCCGCACTCCCCCCACCCATGGCCGACGCACTTTTCCACTGGTTTTGTCATGTGTCCTTGATCAAGACCAATTTCCAATTGTTGGTGGTTGCATTGGTGTGGTAGTTTTGAGTCCACACCCTCAATCATGTCCGCCCCGACCCATGGGTTCAAGCAGTTTCCTCTCCTGCAGTCCTTCCTCTGAATGTGGGTAGCATTCTTTACCATAGATCCCTCAGAATTGTCCTGGGTCATTGCATTGCTGCTGTTACAGAAG
>NW_025351605.1:0-1072 GCF_016433145.1 Gracilinanus agilis
ATATATATATATATATATATATATATAAATAAATAAAATCCCAAATGGGGTCACAAAGAGTCAGATATAAGCGAAACAACTTAACAATAGTGGCTATCAGAGTTTTTTATTACATTGAAGTTGTATAATAACTGTTTTTTATATTTAATTTGAATCCATAGTCTCAACTTTCTTAATTCCCAAGTTAAATTACTTTCCTAATTCTCCTATTCCTTCCCTAAACACTTTGGTGTCTCTTGATGATTCCTTGCCCTTTTCCCTTACTCATAATTTGCTTTTTTCCCCCCCTGTCCTTTGTCCACTTCCTCCCATGACAAAAATTATGGAGTCCCACATATCATTCCAAATTCAACATGCTGAAACTTTAATGTTTTCTGTTTCATCCACTCTTCAAATCTGCTTTCCCCTCTGGTTTTACTGCTCTTTCAGCAGTTCCACTACTCACCTAGTGTCTTTTGTTTCCAAACTTTAGTATATTATTATTATTTTTTGTTTTTAGTATATTATTTTTTACTCTTTCCTCTTGATGTCTTTTCTTGTTCAGTAATTATGAGGTCCTGGTGTTTTTGTATCCTTGATACCTCTTTCAGATGCTCCTCCTTTTTATTCCTACTGCCATCACCTTGGCCTAGACCTTTATCAGCTATTTAGACCACTAACTGTTCTCTGAATTTGACATAATATCTCCTATCTCTATGATGAACTCCTTCTCAGTGCTACTTAGGATGTCTATCTTTTTTATTTGACCAAAACTTGTCCCCATTTGGTAATGCTTTCTCCTTCCTCAAAATATCTTGTATTTTCTTATCTTGAACTTATCATGACCATCTACTATAAAATAAGCTGGTTCCTTTTTTAAAATCTCTTCCTGGAAGACATACCCTCTTCTTTCTGCCTTACTATCATCTATTTTTTGCCAAGTTTGAAAGTTCCAAATTGTCTCACTTTTTGATTACTCAAATTAAAATCCTACAAGATGCTACTCCTATTATTAAATATTTTTATTTCCTTAAGGAAACAGTCTGTTATCTTATAATAGGAACTAGGAGACCTTGGTTCAAGATGGATTTGA
>NW_025351606.1:0-5122 GCF_016433145.1 Gracilinanus agilis
TATATATATATATATAGTTATTAGAATGAACTTTGGAAGAGAGTATAATAAATGGTGATTGAGTAATTAATAAACCCCAGATGGAATAGTAATTGAATCATTGTCAATGGAGGAAGACAATGAGATAAGCAGCATATATTGGATTAAGTATCAGTATAGCTGTCACATTTATGGAAAAACTAGGAATGAGCCTACAAGAACCAGTTCAAAAATTGATAGCAAGTCAATCTCAGGGAAACAGTCATGCAGTGAGGAAGGCAAAATCAAAAGGTTCTATTGTAAATTCTGCCATAGCATTCTGGTCCATATGGTCAAAAAAGACCAAGCAAATTTAGTTGACAAAAGTAGACAGAAATGAGAAAGAGTAATGCAAAATTCTAAACAACTTCTGAATGACTAGAACATAGAGTCCTGTAGATAATAAAAGGTACCAAAACCTGACATTAAGGGAGATGGAAAATTAAAAAGAGTCATTTTTAATGGAAATCAAAGAAGAGTGAAATAGGTTCTATCAGACCATGGCCAGTAGGTTGAACATGAGGGAAAATGGATCTAGGGTCGTTAAGAAAAAAATGCCTATTGTAACACCCAGAATTATATTAAGACATAGTAGTGAGGGCAGATATTAGAAGAGTTGGGAAGAAATTAAAAGTGGTTGTTGTAATTCTTCCATCACTTTGCCTTGATGAATTCACATCTGGCCATACAGAATTAAATTCTGAATGCCATATGAAAATATAAATGTGTCTGAAAAAAATAGTAAGGAAACTAAGCATTATATTAAACTTTTTTAAAAAGAATAATAGGTTACTTATAGAAAGATATCATACTTGTTTCTAGATATTATAGTTTTATAGGTAGCCTTATAGAAAAAGAATTAGATGGGTTCTTCTTAGTTCTGATGGACAGAATTAGAATCAGTGAAATGTTGAGGAGGCAGATTTCAACTTTATATAAGGATGTACATTTTTTTCTTAATCAACACTATATAAGTGGAATAGGGTAGCTTGGATAATACTGAAGTTCCCTTCCCTGGAGCTCATCAATAGGAGACAGAATGGAAACTTGTCAAGTATTTTATGGGTGGAAGTCATGATCAGGTAGGGTTAGAAGAGGGTTGTTCAGTAAGAAGAGCTTTGTATTTGGATTCAAGAATCTTTGTTTAGATTTAACTGTGTCATTTATAGGTTATGTGATCTTAAAGAAGTTAACTTACCTTTCAGGACTTTACTCCTCTCATATATAAATTAAAGGGATTAGATAATATGCTCTTTTAGTCCTTTTGTTTTAGTTTTAAATCTCTCCTAGTACGATTCTATGACATTTTTCATAATTTTCCATGCTAAAAGTTTTATAGCTCCAAAATCTGATTGAGCATGTTAAATATGTGTATAGACTTCAAGAAGCCATGGTCATTCCAATGCTGTAATGAGACAGTGGAGTTCAGTCTTAATGAAAAAAAATCTATGAACCTAATTTCTCCTACAGAGAAGAACAGGCATCATTTTCATCTAAGTGGGGGCTCTTTTACCATATCAAGCCCTTGAAGATGGAAATTGTAGCAATGTATAAACCATGGGCACCATCTGTCATGCTGATACCACTTCATAAATGTTAATAGCTTCATAACATGAATAGGCATATGATAGGTGCTCGATAAATAATTATTATTTGAGTCCACTGAGCTCATTCTATTGTGTAAATTTTCTGCAATAAAGCAGCATGTGTAGAAATCATATTTCCATCTGCAAAAATAAGAAACACATTATGTTTTAACAGTATGCCTAAGTAAGTCATTGTGATCAAAGGTCTTAGATATTATTCTTTGTTTTAGAAATGTTCTTGCATATTAAAAACTCTATTTTCGGTTCTTAAATCACTAAAGCTCTAATTAAAACACTGGGATTTTTCTTTACTGCAATTTATCAAGTTAAAGTGGTTTTGTGCACATTAATATCCTAGGGCTATAAAACTTTATTTTGTTTTCATAGTTTTAGCAAACTTTGATATATGAGCTGTCCTGATGACTGATCTTCCTCCATTTTTTCTTTCCAAAATAACAAGATAGATCTCATTAATTTTCTTTCTGTTATATTTGTATTAGTTCTTTTTACTCTAATCTGGTCTGTTTATTAAAAAGTGTCACATATCACAATTAATTTTTTGCATGTTATATTGTTTCTTTATCACTATATTTCACTTACTGAAAATCTCTTCACATTTCTTTCTTTCACATTATTCAGTTCTATCTAATAAATGGCAAGAGATCCAATACCTTTCTTATGAATTATATGTTCATTCATTGCATGTTCTTTAATTTAATAGATATTTATCAAGTACCTATTATGTGCAAAAAACTGTATGGAATAAAAAGGAGAGAAAACAAATTTAAACAAGTGAGCCAAAGTGTCATAGATGCAAGGAAAATTGAGGTGGTGTTTTTATCACTAACTAGATAGAATTTCAACAGGTTGAGAAAGATTTTCATACTTACAAATCTTAAGATAAATTTTAATCAAGACAAGCACCAGAATGTTCAGAACACAATCACAAATAGTAAGTAGAAGAGTCTGGCTGGATAACAGGAAAATATCTTGGTCTAGATTCAGATTGTGCCTTTACAACCTATGTGATCTTAAACAACTCACTGTACTTCTCACAGGTTCACTTTCCTCCAACAGTGTAAAATGAAGAGTAAGACTAAGGCTCTTTGCTTTTCCAAATCTACTTCCTGTAAGTAGAGAGAAAAATTAGGAATGAAGGATACAAAGAAGCAGATTTGAACTTCTAAGGGAAAATCATTCTAATAATTTAGAAGTGGATTCTTCTCCATGTGAAGTTTTCAGGTAAAAGGCCAGGTGGCCAATTACCAGATAAGCTGAAGAAGGGGTTCATGTGCACATATGCATTACACTAGAGAGACCCTGAAATCTCTTCTGACTCTGAGTCCCCATGAGAAATGTAGACACAAACAAAATTTTAGTGTCTCCAGAAGAATTGTTTAACTTTGGCAATCCATTGAAATAAAGAAAAATCAGAAAATGTTACTTAGTCTTAGGCAGCTCCCCAATAATTTTTCTCTGTTTTAGATGATCAGAGAGTGATGCAAAATCAACTACAGGGACTCAGAACCATTTTTTAAAAACCATAGTTTGGGGGCAATTCATAAAAAAATAATTTTCAGATGATATTCTAAATATGAGATCTTTATTCAGTGACTAACAAGGTGACTGATTACTAGAGAAAATGAATGTTAGGAAAGCCTTTGCATCTAAATTAATTCATCTATGAAGGATTAATAGGAACATTTATTGAGCAATTAAATAGGATTAAATAGCCTGTTCAGGTTACCATTCCATAAAGATGGTTGAGTGAGAAATTACTTAGTGTACTGAGCTTAGTTGGAATCAGGAAGACCCTAATTCAAATCTGGCTTTGAATACTTATTAGCTACATGATCTTGGAATAAAATGGAGATAATAATAGCATCTATCTCATATTAACTATCTCACAATAATATATTAAAGAGGGAAGATAAAGAGAAGAAAGGGAACAAGTATTTATTAAAAATTTATATATGCTAGGTTCTCTCCTAAGCATTTTAAAAATATGTCACTTGATCCTAAGTAATCCTGAGAGGCAAGTAGTTTTGTTATTCGCATTTTACATTTGAGGAAGACAAAGATTAAGTGACTTGCTCAGTCATATAGTAAGAATATCAGGACAGACCCAGTGTTCTATACAGTGGGATCACCTACCTTTCTTCTAGGAAATAAGAAAAGACAAACCCCCAAATGTTAAAAAGCACTTGTAATGTATTTGTCTTCAAGAGCACTGTAGTTACCCAGAGTGATTTGAAGAATTCCAGAAGTGGGAGATAATTTCTTTTTTTGGGGGGAAATATCCAGTAAAGCTTCAGGAAGGAAAGAGCTCTTGAGCTAGTTGCTTAAAGAAAGACAAATTTTTCAAGAAATAGAAATATGGAAGGAGTTCATTTAGGCATGGTAAAGCAATATGCACAAAGATTCAGAGAAGAGAGAGGGTATGACAGATTTGAGGTCCATTTAGTGGTCTGTTTTTGCTTTATTCTAGAGAGAATAAAAAGGTATTATATGACATAAGGCTGTAAAGGAACATTGAGGCCAGAAGGTTCTGAGCCTTGGAATTCATAAGGAACGTGTACTTTTATCATATAAGTAATTGTGGAACACTTAAAATTCCAGAGTAGGTGATCATTAGACTTGTATATTATGTGATAGAAGGGAGAAACCAGAAGTATACAGACCAATTCATAATCTGTTGTAATGCTGAGATGAAATAGAAGCTCAGATAGTTCTGAACTAGTGGCAAGAATAGGAATGAAGAAGTGATAGATGTCAGAAATATTATAGTGGTCTAGTATGCACTGAAGTTGATATTTCTAATAAAAATTTCAAACACATGACCTGAAGTCCTTGTATAGGCTGCAACACTCCTGAGAACGAGAAGGACAAGATGAAAAGATCATTGGGAAATATCTACCCAAATAAATAAAAATACAATAAAACACAGATAATATTAGATTTTAAAATTAAGTTAATATCCAAGGCACAGGATTCCTAGGTAGTATTTATTCCAAAATCTTCAATGAATATTATTATCTGGAGTAGTACAAGCCCCACTTCAGGGTATTAATTCACTCCACGTATGTAGTGACATTGTATTCCTTTTCCAACCTCACTTTTAAAAATCCATTCTTGAGGACAGATATCAGTATTATGACTTGTGAGTATAGTTCAATGCCAGAGCAGAGATCTCATATATGGAACAATGAAGGATATGAAACTAGAGAAATTTTGCCTTTGTATAGGGATTTCACACCTCATCAGTAAGCCACATATCAGAATACATTACATTCTAATGAAATAAAAAATGTTTTAAAAAATAAAGATCCCCATTTATGTCTCAAAAAGTGTTCAGGAAAGTCCTCTATGAATTAAAGGATTTGTGATTATGTTAATAAAAACTTTAAAATTTCATTAGAAAATGAAGAAATATCTTGCTTAATAAGGTTGATAACATGAGAGTAACTTCATTATAGAATCCAGTAGAGGTAAATAAAATGTTTTACACTTATAGAAAA
>NW_025351607.1:0-2718 GCF_016433145.1 Gracilinanus agilis
GAAGGAAGGAAGGAAGGAAGGAAGGAAGGAAGGAGCAAAACATAAGATGACTGAGGAACTAGGAGGCATTAATTTTCCCCTTGAGTGACAGAGACCTAACAAACTGGGAAGGATTATCTTAATGCACAGTCACCTGGGAATCCAAGCACTTAATTTCCTCAAACCCTGCTTTCTCTCTCCCTGACTCATCTGGGAGTGGGGAGACCCAGTGCCCTATCTGGGTCTAGGACACTTTCACCTGCCTGCTTCATTTCTATGTTTCTGGGCCCAGCCTCCCCAGTCTAAAGATGAGAAATCCTATTCAGGCTGAAATGGTCACCATGACTTGTAATCAGAGAGTCACAAAGTCCAAAACTGTGTCTGGGTGGGATGGTGGGATGCTTCTGTGTGGGAGTCAGCCCTGAGAAGGAAGGAGTCATGAGCAATTCCCAGTTCCACACGATTCACTCTTTTCAGCCTGGCATCATACCTAACTCCAGTAAATACCTAATTTTTTAAAAATTTGTTGACTGACTGAGGGATAAATAGACATCTGAATGGGTGCCAAAATGCTTAATATTTGATCCCATTCATTGGGATTAAAAAACCTGTTTTTATTATGGGGTCGGTGGGCATAGGAGCGCAGGTGCATTTGTGGGGATGGGCCTGTGCCCTTGCCCATTCAAGGGGCTCCCTATACTCTGGGTCTTTACTTTTCTGTGTATGTTGTTCATCCTGTATCCCCTAGAAAAATGTAAACGCTTTGAGGACAAGATAACTTTGTGCTTGTCTTTAAATCTCCACCACTTGGCACCTTTTGCTTAA
Organism: Gracilinanus agilis; assembly: GCF_016433145.1. NCBI lineage: Eukaryota > Metazoa > Chordata > Mammalia > Didelphimorphia > Didelphidae > Gracilinanus > Gracilinanus agilis. Next base: position 805 of record NW_025351607.1, read on the forward strand.
TAATATGAGTGACTCGTGTTGAATATTGTTGAATGCAACAGGCCTGGGCAGCTTCTTTAGACCTCGTGTCCTGGCAGAGCTGGGATCTGGGGCCAACAGGGGCCAAGAAACAGTTCTCTAGTGTGCTGGAAACTACCCCGAAGACACCGCTCCCTCTTGGGAAAGAGCCGCACCCAGCTCTGGCCCATTCGCCAGAGACTGGGTATGGTTGATAAGAAAAACAAAACAGCTTTCCAAATTCTGGGGCTGTATTCTTCCTTCAGGTCCTGGAACCTGGGGGGACAGAGGCTGACTCAGCCCCACTCCCTCAACCTGGTTCCTCATCTCCTGTCTGGGACTTTCCCTAGACCTCCTCACTTGTCTGCCCTTCGGTCCCTGCTTTACCTATTGTTACCTCAGACGGAAAGCCCATTGCTGGGGAACAAGGGGAAAGCCAGTTCTGGGCTCTCTAAAGTTCTCTAGCCTCCTAGCCCAAGGTATGTTCCCCCCAAAAGAAGAGAGGAGGCCCTCCTTTTTCTCCTCCCAACCCAGTCTGAGGGAGCTTGACTGCCTCAGAGAACCCCTTCTTGGAGACTGAAATACAACGCTGCCCCTAGAGAACCCGCAGGCTAAAGGTAACAGTCCCCAACTTCCAGGAACCCCCAATTTGAGGGGGAGACACTGCCCCACCCTTGGGAAGTCTTTGTCTTAGGGGGAAAGCTTCCAGGTCATATTAGTACTTATGTGGGTGTTGAGGGACTCCTGAAAGGTGTATAACAATGGGAGGAGGCTCCTAGAGCCAGGGTGGGAACTTGCTGAGTGAGGTCAGGATATGGGGGTGAGCCCTCTTCCTCAAAACAGATCCACACCCAGAACTGGGGGTGTGGGAGTGGGAAGGAGAAAGAAGCACTAGATGGCCTCTTAGTGCCCCCTGACTAGGGACATCTGCTTGGGTCTTCACAGGACCTACTCAGTGCTCTAAGAGGGGTTCAGCTGCCTCCAGTCCCATTCTGGGGTGGGGGGTGAAGATGGAGGTACACTGCTCCCTGAGGAGTCCTAGAGGCTCCTAACGTTGTGGGGAACCAGACTTCCACCTCCACGGAGGAGCTGTGCCTCAGTCCTTCTTCAGAAGAAGCTATATTCCTGCCCTGGGGATGGGATAAGGAAAGAGTAGGGGTCCTGGGGCTGGAAGGGACAGGGAAGGCAGACTCTAGGATGGATCGCCTGGTTCTCAGGCCTCCCAAACATGGCTATTTTTGCGCAAGGTAAAAATGGGAACCAGAACCCTTTGCATTCTGGCCCTAGTCAAGTTCAGAAACACTTAGGAAAGTCAGAGTACTGTAAGGCACTGTGATAAGCACCCTCAGGAAACTGACATTCTAATGTTAGAGGGGCATCTCTCCTTCCCAGGCCATCTAAGGTCCAGCCACCTTGGCCTGCTTATTACTGGACACACACACACCACTGCATCTCCAGAAACCAAGCTTTTGCCCTGGCTGTACCTCATACCTAGAATACTTTTTTTCCTCCTCCCCTCTGCCTCCTGGCTTTCCTTCAAGACTCAACTTAAGGGGGCAGCTGGGTGACTCCGTGGATTGAGAGCCAGGACTAAAGATAAGAGATCTTAGGTTCAAATCTGGCCTCAGATACTTCCTAGCTATGTGACCCTGGGCAAGTCACTTGACCCCCATTGCCTAGCCCTTACCTCTCTTCTGCCTTGGAGCCAATACCCAGTATTGATTCCAAGATGGAAGGTAAGGGTTTTAAAAAAAAAAAAAAGATTCAATTCAAATCCCACATTTCCCAAGCCCTTCCACTACATGGAAAATACCTTCCCTTTACTCTGTATATAAGTAATTAAAATGTGAGTTCCTTAAGGGCAGGGACTATTTTTTGCCTTTCTCTGTATTTCCTAGCACTACATATACATATATA
>NW_025351608.1:0-2444 GCF_016433145.1 Gracilinanus agilis
TATATATTTAATCCTATTATATATAAACCATTATAAAAGCTCTGGGCAGTCATTCTCTTTTAAAATGTTGGACACCCACCAACTTTCAGAAAGAAAATGAAAACAATATGTTGACTCACCACAATTCCCCAAAGACAGAGCAAGGGGGACTAAATAAACTTTGAAAATCCCTTGATTCATTGTTCTTCCCTTTTTTTTTTTTATTTATCTTCTCCAATTCACTGACTCATTTATCCATGGCAAACTGCCTTCCTCTCTACCTCTGGCTATTTGTCTTCTTCATCCTTCATCCTTCCTCTCTGAGTAGACAAGAGGAATCCCTTTCTCCTCTACCCTCACGCCATTGAAGATCAGAGATTTCAAGGAAGCCTCTTCTCCTATGGACTTGCATAGCAAGAGGGAGCTAGTGAATCAGTGAGTCACTTTCCATGGATGATGAGAATTGAGTCTGTACAAAGTCTGAAGGGCAAAAGAATTCACAACCTCTCCTCTTTCCCAAAGACTACAAGGAAATGCCACAACTCACAGAAGCCCAGAAAAGAAGAAATTGAAATTTGCTAGAGTCAAAGGCTGTGCATGGGCTGAGAAAGAAACCTTCAGGCTTGAAAAAGGTCTTTTTCTAATCATCTCAAATTCCCAGAAAGGGTGAGCTCTACGTGCAGACTATTTCCTGGTAGTTCCACTCTTTTTTTTTTAATGCAAATTTTTTCATGCTTTACCCTACCAAAAAACTGCCAGGTTGAGCACAAATAGAATAGATTAGCTCTCCCAGTCTCTGGCCTGCCTATCTATAAATATATAGGTTTTTCTTTTCCCCTCCTCTCCTGGTCTACTTAAATTAGAAGCTATTCTACTTTCTGCTTTAAAGGAATACCATTTCCAAGCAAAGCAATTAGGGAAACAGAGAGACCCCTCCAAGAGGCTTCCAAACCAAAGGTAAAGCCATCTTTCTTTGCAATGCTTTCCAAATCAGCCTGTTTGTACGAATAATGAGCAATTAAAGATCAAAAGGACAGATAATCTGTTTAGAGACCAAGTGAGGCAACCAAGATTCTTTTTTCACAGAACTATTACAATGATCTATTCAAAGTACAAGTCAAGGGAGCAGGGTTGCAGAGATGAGGATATAAGGAAAAACAAAATAAGCAAGAATTAGAGATGTGCTCCTCCTTATCTCTAGATCAGGTGTTCTTAAACTGGCTCTATATTCATGGATAGATTTCAGGGAAATCCATTAACTTGAATGAGGAAAAAAAAAAGGAAATTCATCTTTATTTTCATTGAAGTGGTTTCCTTTGGAAACCTCCGGATTTTGTGCATTTAAAAACCTTGTTCTGAAGAGGGATCCAGACTACCAAAAGGAATCACGTCACAGAAAAAAAGATGAAGAAGCTCTCCTCTAAATGCTAATCACTGCTCTCCCTCTCAGAAGCAAGGAAAGGGAGCTGGATTGTCTGAAATGCACAGGAAATTAACACACTTGTGTTCCAAGAACTCATCCCTGAAATAGATTGCTCCAAGACTGCCCACCATCTGCACAAAATGACAGATTCAACCGTTAATAAATGTAAAATGAAGCCTGCCCCTTGAATGACACCCAGAATAACAAAATTCAGGCTGTGAATGCCTAGAAACTAGCTTGCTCTCCCTTTTCCTACTAACTCAAAAGGCAAGCGGCTTTCCAAAGTAGAACACGCCACTCAGCTGCACGTTACACAATCGCGGGATAGATTATCTTCTCCTTTTCAAGAAATGAAACACTCAATTTCCAAACCAAAACGTTGTTTGGCAAATACGACTTGCAAGGAGCTGCGTTCTGCTCCCGGGGCTGCGCTTCCCAGATTACCGACCTCAAAGCCGCTTCATCTTAATAGGGAGGGCTATGGGGGGAAATCGCTCCTTTGCTTCCCCTCCAACTTTCTTTCCTGACCTAAGAGCAGTTGCAGATGCTGCTCGCCCAGCAGAAGGAGGGGGGAGCGAGAGGCAGTCTCCTACCGTACCCGTTGGTCTTGAGCGCTCATGTTGCCACGGATGCCTTCTGCCTTTTTTCCGGGAAGTTTAGGAGGGTCAGTGGGGGCAGCTGGGAGAGATCTTGTCCCCGAGGGCCCGGGACTGCTGATGGAGTTGTGCCCCAAGTGCGAAGAGCCGGCTGGTCTTGTTTGCACTATGTCGTTTGCTTTTGAGATTTCTCCAATGCAGATGAAGTCAGGGGGCAGCTGTCCTTGGGGACAATGATTCAATTGGAAGATGGCCTTTGAACAAAGGAGCTGCTTTTACCAGATAGGGTTTTACAGGCATACACATGACCTTTGACTACAAGGGCTGGATGGAAGGAAAGTGTCAGATCACCGAAGACGGCCCTGTCGTCTAAATCATCTGCATCCCCCCAGCAGGGTCAAGTTAATTTTTCACCACATAATCTCTTAAGGAAGATCTCTGTGATC
>NW_025351609.1:0-4772 GCF_016433145.1 Gracilinanus agilis
TCTGCCAATATACTCCCCATCAGTTATAACCCAGCTTAAAATAAATAAATTATAATTTATTTCTTATAAAAATTTTATAAAATACAAAACAAATAAATAATAAATAAATAAAGTTAATTACCTTTTATAAAGAGCATATGTCAAGCAGGTGTAGAAATTATTGTTGTTATAGGAAAATCCCACCAAACCAGGACAGATTCTCCCCTTGCCCAAACAAGGTCTACCCGGGAGAATGAACTCCAACTTAGAGAAACAGCATGTGGTCAAAGGGAGGAAACAATCATTTATTAAGTAGGTACTATGTACTAAGACATTGTGCCAAGCACTTTACAACATTCTCTTATTTGGTCCTTACAATCAATCACCCAGCTATTATTAACCCCATTTCGCAACTGAGAAAGGTTAAATGCCCTACCCTGGGTCATGCAGCAATTAAGTGTCTGAAGTCAAATTCTAACTCCAGCCTTCTTGACTCAAAGCTGCCTTACTCAAGACTTTAGTTCTTCCCTATTGGCTCTTGGCAAACTTCTTTGTGATTTAAAGTCCTCCAAAATATCCAACTAATCTACCTTTCCCTTCTTATTTCACATCATTTCCCTTCACTCACTTTCTCTTTCAGCCAAATTCAACTACTGGGCATTTCCCATTTATATCATTCTATATTCTTCCAATATGCCTTTGTACAAGCTGGTCCTTAATTCCCTAATACTTTCCTTTATTCTCTTTCTCCTGGAATCCAGCCTCAGTTAAAATGCCATTTTCTACAGGAGGCTCTCCTAATGACTCAATGTATAGTGTTTTCCCCCTAACCAAAATACTTTGAATTTCTTCCGATAGAATGTATATATATGATGATTATATGTCTATGTCTTTGATTTACTTCATGCAAAATGTATATATGATAACTATATGTATGTGCATATATATGCATATGCCCTTGTTTGTATTCATATTATCTACCCTAGAAGAATGTAAGCTTTTTGCAGTCAAGAACCATCATTTTTGTCTTCGTCTCTCCAATAACTAGCACAATGTTTGACCATAGTAGGTGCTAAAAAAATTTCTATAGAGTTTTGTTGAGCTCAATGGACCACCAGAGGGTACACCATAACTTACTTATGTGGAAGACCTGGATGAAGGTCCCTCCTGAAGGGTGGGTCCCTTTATGGGGAACTGATGGGAGAAGCTAAAGAAGAACCATAGAGGATGAGAACATGTGTGTCAGTTGTGATCCAGATAGAATAGCCATGTCAATGACCTATCAAACATTTTTATTTATTGACATACACGAAGTATAGCCAGAGTTGGTGTGTTTGTTGACTTGCTGGTTCCCTTTGCTTCACTTCACATCATTTTGTGCATATTTTTATGCTTATTTATAGCACACAGAAGGCCATGACGAGGCACATGCATGGTGGGTATAAGGAGGTTATGACAATGCCAAAGAAATACAAGAGTGAAAGGTATTATAAGGAATTACAAGGTAAGAAGAGAAGCTGTGCTGGGTCACAGGACAAGGGCAAGAGATGGGTAAGCAGAGTGCTCTCCTGGTAATCTTGCAATATCTAGGGACAGCAAGGAAGGTGTCCAGAATGATGGGTAGATCTGGTGTAGGTGGCAAATTTGCAAGGGGACATGGATAAGATTCACCCATGTGGGGCAGGCAAGGAAGAATTATTATCTATGTTGATGGGAAGAACTTGGGAATTCATAAGACCTCAGAACCATTTGAATATACTTCTCATTCTTCATTGCATTATTCTTTTAAAAAATGACATTGATGTATCATATTTCTTCAGATAATTTTTCAATTATTGTTTTTTTCCCCTCACAGTTATAAATAATAGGGGCAAGTAGGTGGCACGAGTGCCAGACCCAGTGGAGTTAAGAGGACCTGGGTTCGAATCAGAATCCAGATATTTCTTAGCTATTTAATTCTGGGCAAATCCCTTAATCCCATTTGCCTAGTTTTTGCCCTTCTATCTTAGAGTTGTTACTAAGGCAACTAAGAGTTGTTAGTAAGAGTTTAAAATCAAACCAAAACAAACAATAGTAGTATAAATAGTTTTGAACAAAGAGGCATCCCCCTCCATCTTTGATAATGTTCTTCAGTTATTATTTCCAGTAGTGAGACTATTTCCCTCCTATAGAGTATTGACAAAATCATTGAATGCTGAGACCTTCTAGATCAAATGTTCTTATTTTGTAGATGAGGAAACTGTTTTTTCAAAAGATTCATTGAGGGCAGCTAAGTGGATTGGTGGATTGAGAGCTAGGCCCAGAGACAGGAGGTCCTGGGTTCAAATTTAGCCTCAGATACTTCCCAGCTGTGTGACCCTGGGCAAGTCACTTAACCCCATTGCCTAGTCCTTGCCACTCTTTTGCCTTAGAACCAATACACAGTATTGATTCTTAGAGGAAAGGTTAGGGTTAAAAAAAAAAGATTCATTGACTTCTGTAAGATTACACAGATAGTTAGCTGTTGGTTCAAATAGCATAAGGCAAAGAATGATTGTCTTCTTAAGAGATCCAGATTCAAATTTGATCTCTGAGATTTCCCAGCCTTTCTGAGCTTCAGGTTCCAAATCTGTGAAATGGGAAGAATTTCGTTTGTACTTCCTACTTCAATGATTGTTATTGTTTTTGTGGAAATCACTTTGCATAACTTCCATTATGGTCTAAATGTGTGGTTATGGAAATGATGATGATGATGATGACATCATGTAGGACAAAAAGCCCTAACTTCTAACCTAGTTAAATAAATCCTATAAAACTATAGTAAATAACTTTCCTAAATATCCTTCAGCACAAGTATTTCTACTTTCTAATTTCACAAGTATTTCAACTTTCTAATTCTCGGGCCATTTAAAGAACTATTCTTATACATTTTTTTGTTTTATAATTCTTTATTTGTATTTCTTTTTTCAAAAACAATTTTACTTCTGAATAACTCCTTTCTGCCTCTCCCACCCAGCAAGCCATCTTTAGCAACAAAGCTTGAAAGAAAGAGGGGAAAAAAAAGCAGTTTAGCAAAACTAACTCATCTGCCAAGTCTGACACTATTTGCAACTTTCCATACCTGTATGCTCCTGCGTCTACTATGAAGGGAGTATGCTGTATTTTCTAATAGCTCCCTGGGGTCGGAGCTTGGTCCCTACAATTGCAAAGGGTTTAGTTTTGTTTTAGACCCTCTTTTCATTTGCATTGTTGTCATCACTACGGATATTGTTTTTCTAGTTTTGTATTCTTAACTCTGTAACAGCTAAATAAGTCTGTCCCTACTTTGTAACATTCAGGTCAAGTTGGTGAGGCTCTATTGAGTCCTTACTATGTGTTAGGCATTGTGCTAGGTGCTGGGGGATACAAGAAAGGCGAATAACAGATTAAACAGGGAGGTTTTGTGGGGGAAGTTAATGAGTTCTTCAGCTTTAGATTTTTGAATTTAACATCTATGGTTCTCTTTTTCACTGTTTCATACAGCATGGAAATATTCTGTTCCACTTGTGTATGAGTTTGTTTAACCATTCCCCGATCAACAGGTAGTTACTATTACCAATTTTTTGCTTCTACCACAGAAAGTGCTACTATCCATATTTTGTTGCATAAGGGAACTTTCTTTCTGTCTTTGATCTCCTTGCAGTGGTATCACTGAATCCAGTTGCTTTCTAGAAAGATTGTATTAATTCACAATTTCCCCCATGCATTAGTGTGTCTGCCTTTTTGTAACTCCTTGACATTGATTCTTTCTCTCTTTTTTTCATTGGCCAATTTTTCAGGGTGAGGTCAAAAATCTCAGTATTACTCTTTATGATCATAATCTGGAGCAATCTTTTCTATGGTTGATAATAGTTTATGGTTCTTCTTTTTGGAACTATTTGTTCATGTTCTTTCATCGTTTATGTTTGGGGACTAGCTTTTGGCTTTGTGTTGGGTCCCTGTGTATCTTGGTTAATGGACCCTTCTCAGAGATATTTGATGTAGAGCTTCCCCCTCCCCCCATGGAACTATTTTTCTTCGAAGATATTTCCAAGTACTAATTTAGTTTTCCTAGTAGCGATTTCTTATTCTATTCTTGATTTGTCCATGATCCACAGACAAGAATAATAATATTTATATAGTGCGTATATGTATTTTTGCTAGCTGGAGCTAGGCATTCTAACAGAATACCCAGGATGCAATGCTCGTGGATACACAGTGTTCCATTGACAATTTCTGTCTCTGATCAATTACTGAAACGTACAGAGAAACTATTTGTGTATATTATTAGTCCAGATACTGGGAAGCATACAAAGAACAAGATATTGTGCCTACCCTATAGCTATAACTAGGAACGTTAGCACTCAGGGAAACAGATGAAGATAAAAGGGGAAATATAGGAAGGTGGCAGACTATATGGGAGGCTCCATTTGGTCTGGGGAGGAAGCTTGCCTCAAGACCCTCTAAGGCTTTACCAAGAGGATGGGGATGGGCAGGAGGAAGCATTCCCAGGGATCTTGCTCTTACTAAAGTTTACACCCTGGGACAGAGTTTTAGTTGACCTGTCTTAGTTACAATTCTGTTCTGTTCTGACCCCTAGCTAGGAAGACCAGGCTTGAAAGCTCAGCACCTTAGAATTCCTAATTTCCCTCAAAACTCAGTTCGTGTGTTGCAGTCCAAATGTCTTTCCTGATTGTTTTAGGTCTAGTACCTCTTCACTGAAATTATATGTATTTGTATGTATTTATATATTGTATATTCATATGTAATTAGGTATAAATTTATATATAATCTGC
>NW_025351610.1:0-2100 GCF_016433145.1 Gracilinanus agilis
AGGAAAGAATGAAGGAAGGAAGGAAAGAAAGAAGGAAGGAAGGAAAGAATGAAGGAAACATTTGTTAAGCATTTACTAAGTTCCAGACAAAAGATAAAAATACAAGCAAAATGAAACAATCTCTACCCTCACAAAATTTTCATTCTAATGGAGGAAGACTGTATACAAAAGGGAGCTGCAAAGTGTGGGTGTGGGTATGGGCGAAGGTACCTAGTGAAGAAGCAGGGTTTTGATGTTCAAAAAGTCAGGCACAGAGATGGGAGGTTAATGAAGTTTGGTGAGCCTGGACTCTGTAACAAAATGGAAGCTCAAAGAAGATCTCCCTAATGAGAGAAGAGGGAAGGTCTGGGAGATCATTATTTTAAAGTGACAAAGAATGAGATGGATAATCTAGAATGAGAATGTCTTAGGCAATTTCCAGTTAGAGCAGTGGAGTCATACTTTTGAAGTCTATAAAGTGAGATGCAGAGTCAGCTGTGGTTCACCTTACCACCAAGGAACCTCGGGGCTGAGCAATAACTTAGGGAGACCGGCAATGTGACCACCTCTAAAGTTCATAATGAAAATTTGTAAAGTGATATTTGAATTAATGAAAAGCTTTAACGACTCAAGAGTTTGCAGTCACCAAGCACTGCTTTCCCCATCTTTGTTATGTGATATTTACTATTTGCCAAATGTTCTCTCAGGCAATGCCTCTATATATTATTGAAGCTTGGGTGGCCCAATCAGAGTAAGATCCAGAGAAGTGATTTGTAGTCTAGTGGAAAGCAAATAAAAGTTTTCTAATGGAAAGATGGGAAAATTTGCTTGCGAGGCAGCCAGGCAGTAAGTGAGCCAAAATGTTCAAGGAAATATTTTATGTTTATTTATGTTGGTGACGGAATGAATATTGCATTGTTGAATCAGTGGATTTCACGTCCTAGGCACTATTTACTGCTATAACAGATCACTGCAAAGCTGTCAAAAGGCAAGCGTGAATTTGAAGAGGCTACCCTCTCTGAGTAGAGGAGAGAAAACAGGAGGGCTGGAAAAATGCATTTGGATTTGTGTGCCTTATTTTGGAGCGATTTGGGTTTATTCCAATTTCCAGCCAATGTGAACTATAAACTAGAAATCATTGGCGGCAATAGCTTCAAAGGGACTGAGAGAGAGGAGAAACGAGGTGGGGCATTTTTTTTTTTCATTTCTAGGTGGATGACATTACGCAGGTGTAGTGTATGTCAAAAGAAGATAAGATAAAAATGTCTCATTGCGGCTCCTGCCCTCCCCCACTTTCCCTGAATCTTGCACAAGACAGGATGTGATGAGATGGGGATTTTATTTTGCTGGTTTCCGGCCCCCGACCTTTGTGTTCTCTGCTTCCACATCAGTATTGATGAGCGTCAGGCACAGAGGCAAATGAGAGTGCTGAGAACGCGGCAGATGTCAGGAGAGTACTGATGGGAAGAAGGCAGTAATTCTCCACACATCCACCTGCGGGATTGGATGGGGATCGTGGAGCAGAGGGACAGCTAATCTCGAGATGAGGGGAGGCAGAGGGGGAGGAAACACGCTCTTGAGATTGGGGGTATGATTGTAAAACTGCTTCCCTGGACAGGGTTGTGTCTATTCTTGTCCCTCAGCCACAGGCCTGAGGGGCGAAGCTCAGGAGACAGAGACAGACATCGGCTTTCGGCTGTTTATTAATTGTCGTGTGTGCTGGCTGCCGTTGTGTGACTCAAGGGCTTTAAGTTATGAATAATTAAAACCTTGGGTCCCTAAGGGACAAGACTATGATATAATATAACAGTCCCTCTGGAGTACTTGTTAACACTACCAAGAAAAAATAAAAAAGAAAAAATTAGTCTGGGATTCAAATGTTATGCAAGGAGCAACTCCACCTGTCCATTCACTTGCATTTTTTGTCTCTGACTTTATTTCTATCCTCCATCTCTGTCTCTTTCCTCACTCTCTTCTTTCTTTCCCCATTTCTGTCAATTTTTTTCTTGCTTCTCTTTCCTTTTCTCTTTCCTGTTTTTGTCACTGTAGATTTTCCTTCTCTCTCTCTCTCCTCTCTCTCTCCTCTCTCTCTCTCTCTCTCTCTCTCTCTCTCTCTCTCTC
>NW_025351611.1:0-4921 GCF_016433145.1 Gracilinanus agilis
GGCCTGACTCTCACTCCACTGAGCTACCCAGCTGCCCCCTACAAATTTAATTTTAAATAATGTTAAATAAAAATAGAGGAAACCTTAAACCTAAATATCAATACTTTAAATGTAAATAGATGAAAAAATCTGATATAATGAAAAAATAAAGTTAAAATAAAACACAATTCTACTGTTTGTTGCTTTTAAGATAGATATCTAAAAATATATTAAGAATAAAATGACAAGCTGCAACAAAATTTTGCTATGCATATATGAATTAAAAAGAGCTGTAATTATGCTTTCAAACAAAATAAAAATGAACTTTCATAGAATAAGGAGATAAAGAAAGGACATTATGATGAAAGAGAACATAGTGAACTAATATCAGTATTAACCTATATGCTCCAAATATCTACATAGTGGAAACATTAAGTGACTAAATGAGTTATAGATGGAAATAGATAATAAAACAATAATAATGGAGGAGTTTAATTTTCCCCTCTCGGACTTGGACAAATTTAACCTTAAAAAATGACTATATGTTAGGGCACAAAAATGTTATAGCTAAATGTAGAAAAGCATAAATAGCAAATGCATACTTTTCAGACCATAATTCAGTGAACATTATTTATATTAAGTTACCTTATCTTATCTTTAAATATTTTGTTGTGTGGTATTTTCTGAGGGAAGGAAATGGGAAGATCTACTGGGGGAAAGTATGATGATATAAGAAAATATAAACGATATCAATCAAACTTACTTTAAAAAAGACAACTAAAGTGCCATCTCTTTCAACTTCAAATGTCATTCTTTCTCACTTTACCATACATATATGATGAATCAATCTTTTATATTCTAATATCTATATCTGGCATCTCTCTAAACTACATATCAATCTAATGAATCTATTCTTTTCACCCATTATACTTAATGCTCCATGAGTGTGTGGAAAGGTTGTTTTTCTTTTCTATGTATCACCATTGCCTGGAACATATTTAACACTTAATAGAAATGGTTATTGATATATTCATTTACAAAATTTCTAATTTTTTCACAAAATACTCATATTTATAATTCCTTATGGCACAATATACCATGGAATTTGCACATCCCCCTATTAAGAATATTCATATTCATGATAATACAAGTTTGAGAGTCATTTTTAAAAGAATAAAAATTCCACATTTCTCACATATCAGTAGAATTAAAAATATGATCTTATCGAGAATGTTTCTAGTTAATCCCCATTATATATAATGTTTGCTGATGATTTTAGATGGATGCTTTTGGTCAATTTGAAGGGTGCTCCATTTATTCCAGTGTTCTTAGTGTTTAGAATAGGAATGGGTATTCTTTTTTCAAAAACTTCTTATGTATCAATTGAAATAATTAAGTGGTTTCTTTTTTTTACTGATATGATCAATTATTTTTATAACTTTATTTATTAAAATAAAGCCATCCCTGCCTTTCAAGTATAAAACCTTCCTAATCATTGTGTATGATCCTTGTGATATATTGCTGTTATTAATATGAAAAATGATAAAGGCTTGTATAAATATATATATATTAGTATTTTAATTAAAGCCATGCTGATAGATAAAATCATTAGACCACGCGCTTGTAAGCATTCAAAACTGCCGCCTCCAGAAGCGCCTACTCGCCAAAGAGACCACTCCCTCCTAACCCAGGAGATTTAAACCCTCTCTGAGTCGACATAGACCTCCCCATGCCCCCAAATACCCGGAAACGGAAACCCGTTGGACCACGGGAAATGTAGTTTGATACATTTCCCAAATTTCACTTTTACACTGTAATCTTCTTGCCAATATTTTATTTAAAAATTTTGTATTGATATTTATTAATGATGTTGATCTTTAATTTTCTTTTTTTGTTTTTGTTCTTCCTGGTTTAGGGATCAGCACCATATTTGTTTCTAAAAGTAATTTGGTAGAATTCTATCCTCAACTATTTTTCTAAATACTTTATAGAGCATTGGAATTTATTTTGCTTTCAATGTTTAGTAGAATTAACTTGTGAATCTCTTGGCTCTCAGATTTTTTTCTTATGTTGTTCATTGATAGCTTATTCAATTTCTTTTTCTAAGATGGGATTGCTTAAGTATTCTATTTCCTCTTCTGTAAATCTGGGCAATTTAGATCTCTTTTAATATTAAACTTTCATTTATGTTTTCAAATTTATTGTCAGATAATTTGGCAAAATAACCCCTAATAATTGCTTGAATTTTCTCTTCATTGATTGTAAACTCACCCCACTCTATTTAGGTCTTGATGATATAACATAGAATCTGAGAACGTATAAAGAAGTTGTTCCTCTCATGGCAGAGGAATATCTACACTTATAAAATTATGAAGTTAATGAAAGGAACAAGGCTCCCCAATATTGTGAAGCATAAATCAATAAACATAAAGCTATTGTAATTTCTTGGCAATGCTATTTTATTGATGTCGCTAAAAATGAACTATATTAAATGAGAATTTTACCTAAAGTTGTGTTTGAAATTCCTATTTAAAGTATTTAATTATAAATTTTATCAATACAATTGGCACAGTTTTTTAAAATATGTTGACAATTTCAATAGAGGGCTTTCCAAAAAGAAGTAGACTCTTTTAATTTGTTCACCTTCTTTACTGTTCATGATTGCAAAAATTTATGTTCCCAAATTTGGATCCATTTAGATTTCAAAGAAGACATTTGATTCTTAGAGTTGTATAGAATTATCTTATGCAGTCTGAATTTGAAGCTATGCCTTCTATTTTAAACAAGGGAAATAAGAGGTAATTGGTACAGGGGAAGTGAGAAAATAAGATTTATCAGAAAACCTCACTTTTAAATATTATCTTTGGGTTAGTGTTGACAAAATAGATTCTCTGTCCAGTGAATTCTTTAGTTGTTCCTATATCCTAACACACAATACTAAGTTTCAAATGATCCTAACTATATCTGCCAGCCTATAATTTTCTTTTCCTTTATGTGATCGGAGATATTCTCCTTCTTGGCATATACATCAGTATCTCCCAACTCTTTGTCCCTGATCTTTGTCTTTTGTGTATTTTATATAATCAATATTCAGTAGTTCATGTTTACAGTTATAAAAAAGAAAAATATATAGTTTATGGTTATAAAAAGAAAAAACAGAAATATATTTATTGTTTCAAATGACCGTGCTCTGGAACTTGAAAATCATTTTATTTTATAGAAAATGGGTAGCTAGGATGGTGGAGTAAAGGAAGTTGTGCTCCCTTCAACCCTTCACATATTCACAAAAAAAGAAAATAAATCACCACAAAGCAAAGGAAAGCACAATGAATACCACCTATAGTGGTAAGAAGAATGAATAGTCTAGGCAGTACAGGATAAGAAGAAATTCACTTAAAAATGAGATACAAGTATAGAGGGTTTTTTTTTTAATTTTTAAAGAGAGCTGGAGTATGATATGTTATGCCTCAGCTGATACTTGGAAAGCAGAGGAAGTAATCATGATCTCTTACAAAGTTAAAGCTAAAGTAGATACAATCAAAAGAGATAATAAGTAATTTAAATTATGTTAAGATACCAGAGATAATGAAGGCTGGTTAATATAAAACCTATGAGTATCATGTGTTATAGCATCTAAATGTGTCAAAGAAAAACTAAATGAGTTATAGATGGAAATAGATAATAAAACAATAATAATGGAGGAGTTTAATATTCCCCTCTCAGACTTTGACAAATTTAACCTTAAAAAATGACTATATGTTAGGGCACAAAAATGTTATAGCTAAATGTAGAAAAGCATAAATAACAAATGCATACTTTTCAGACCACAATTCAGTGAACATTATTTATATTAAGTTACCTTGGAAAGCAAAAGGAAAACTAGTTGGAGACTTAATAACTTAATATTAAGGAATGAGTAGGTTAAAGAAGCAAATTATTAAAAAAATAATTTAATTAAAGAGAATAATTGTTATGAGATGATATACTAAAACCTATGGGATATAACAAAAGCAGTAATTAGACGAAAATTTATATTTCTATATTCTTATTTTAATAAAATAAAAAGAAGAACAATGAATTGGGAAGGCATTATTGGAAACTTTGTAAAATAACAAATTAAAAATCCTTAATAGTAAATTAGAAATTATAAAAATTAAAGATGAGTTCAATAAAATCTAAAGTAAGAAAACCATTTAATTAAATAAATCCTGGACTTGGTTTTATGAAAAAAAATCAACAAAATTGATAAACCATTGGTTAGTAAGATTTAAAAAAAGAAACAAAAAAGCCAAATTACTTATATCAAATATGAAAAGGGTGACTATATCACCAATGACAATGTTGTTAATATTATTATCACTACTAATAGGCATTTTGCTCAATTATATGAAAACAAATTTAACAATGAAAGAGTAGAAGAATATTTACAAAAAATAAATTGCTTGTAACATCAGAGCAAGAAATAGAATAGCTAAATAAACCTATTTTAGAAAAAGAAATAGAACAAGCTATTAATGAACTTCCTAAGAAAAAAGCATCAGTACCAGAGGGAATTAAAAGAGGATTACACCAAGTATTTAAGGATCAGTTAATTCCAAAATTTAAAAAAAAAAAAACTTGAAATAACAGGTAATGATGGAGTTTCTCCAAATTTCTTTTAATAGATGCTGATACCTAAAACAGGAAGAGCAAAAATGGAGTAAGAAAATCATAAATCAATCTGATTAATGAATATGGATGCAAAAATCTTAAAGAAAATACCTGCTAGGAGACTATAAGAATATATCACAAAGATAATACATTGTGTAGAGAACCCGCCCCTATAAAAAGTTTTCACATGGGTTTTATCACCTATGGAGGGGAGCTAAAAACTGAGGGGCAAGGAGTAAAGATAAAGGGGAAGAGAAAAGGGGAGAGAGAGAGAGAGAGAGAGAGCTGTCTC
>NW_025351612.1:0-2463 GCF_016433145.1 Gracilinanus agilis
CCCAAACTCCCGGAGGGTTTCTCTGCTCCTCCCTCCTCCACCCCACCCCCAAAATCTGCAGATTCTTTTTTCTTCTAAATTCTAAAGAGGGGGAGGTGCAGGGACTAGGGAAGCGTGGGCATCTTGGGATTGGGTTCTCCGGCTCGCCTACAATTCGAGGTCCGGGTCAGACTGAATATTTTGTGGCGGCGGCTGCTGCTGCGCAGTGCCTTGGCTCATTCCCGCTGGGCTTTGCTTTTCTTCTGCCCTCCCAGAATCCGTTACCATAAACGTCTTCCTCTATCCCGCCCATCCTTCCAAGGGATAAGTAATGTTGCCCATCCAATCTCCCCCCCCTGCCTCTTCCTTTGATGCTAAAATGGATAACTCTTATCTGTAAAAATGTAGGGTTTAGACCAGATGATATCTAAGGCCCAATTCGGGCACTCTACCAATGTTTTCAGCAAAGCGATTTCCCCCTTATATAGAGATGGTGTGACCTGCCGTCACGTTATATTTAGCTTCTCACAAATCTGCCAAGTCCTTTTCTGATCTCATGTGATGCTCACAATAATACCGTCGGCGACATACATTTGCAACAGGCTATCAGAGCCGTGAGTGTGGCTTCAATGTAGCTAGCCTCATTCAGGGACTAGGCCCTATGACACATTTGGATCCAGGTTTCCATCGTCCAATAAAACTGCTAAGCTAACAGAATGGGAGCCAGGAAGGATTTTTGGGTCGCCTAGTCTAAACCCAACCCTTTTAAATAGGAGACAGCCCAGAGAAGGTGAGAGATCAGTGCGGGGACTAAAACGGGGAGGGGGAGGGGGTGTTCCAGGCTACCTCCCTGCCTACCTATCAACCCAGGACCAGCCTCTATCTGAGCAACCCACACCTTTATGTCATACTCCAATGCAGGAAGCCTCCCACAGCATCCCCACTTTCCTGTACAGTCACAATGCACTCTTTAACACAAACGGATGCAATCTACCTCTCCTCCTCTCCCTGCGGTAAATACCTATAATCCCCCTCAACACAAGCACACCTGTCCTCAAGCCCTCCGACCCGGCCTGCTTGGGAAGTCACCCTTCCCCCAGCAATTCACACAAACATCCCCAATTCCCAGAGTTTTCCCATTATGAAATTAAAAGAAAATATTTTCTTCCAACAGATGCCCACGCACACGCTTGTGTGGCGCAATACAAGTATCATCTTCTCAATCATATTCCCAGGTGCATTAAAAAAAAAAAAAAAATCAGGGCCAACCTGGACAGATCTACTGGGTGGCTCCCTTCACGCATTCTGCCTCCCCGGGTCACCAAAACAACTATTCTGTAGCACAGGTATCCCCAGGAAGAGGGGGAAAGGGACAACCGCCATCTCTCAAACTCAAAGGAGCCCCCAGTTTAGCTGCACTCTCAGCTGGGACCCATCCCATGCCGGCTTAAACAAACCCTCCTCTAAAAATATTCAATTGCAGATACACAGATAATCTCGGGTTCCAGATGTTCTAAGCCAGGTGTAGACTGCCCCCTTTTTGGACATGGTCAAAAAAAAGCTTACCTTCGTTTGGATCCAAACTACGTAGGGTCTTTCAGCAGGGCAGCTAGGAATTCTGGTAGAGCGCAGAAGGCAGCAGCCGGGTCGTTGTCTGCTCTTAACTGCCAGGCGGCCGAGGCAGGGCTGGAGCGAGGGCTGGGGCACTGGGAGGAGGAGGAGGAGGCCGCAGCTCCGCCAACCAATCACAGAGCCCACCTGCGGGTTGAGCAATTGGCCAATGGATCGCACTGCCTCTGGTCGAGCGCCTGCAAGTAAATCATATGGAAAACGCTTGGCATTGATTTGAGGATTGATCTGTCAATAGCAAAAGCTGACAGCTCTGTCTCCACCTCCTCTCTCTATCCTGCCCGAATTACATCGCCTTTACGGTTATTGGTTGATTAATGCGTTCTGTGAGAGATGCCTACTTATAAAGGATTATTCATTAGCTATAAAAACAACGATGAGAGAGGGGAGATGGCATGAAGTCACAGCTGCGGATTCGGGACTAGAATAAGACACGGGAGCAAAGGAAAAGTCTTTGACCTGGAGGCAATTTCTGCTACATTTGTGGTCAGAGAGATGGGGGGGTGGGAGTACCGGGTAGTGGATTCGTGCTTGGAGCCAACAAATCAGATTTAGAAATCTTATTTTTTATTAAGATCGTTTGTTTTTAAATCATCTTCATTTCAGAATAACTCTATCCCTCCCTGCTCCTCTTCAGTAAACCCTTCCTTCCTTCCTTCCTTCCTTCCTTCCTTCCTTCCTTCCTTCCTTCCTTCCTTCCTTTTAAAAAATCCTTACCTTGTGTCTTAGAATCAATACTGTGTATTAGTTCTAAGGCAAAAGAGTGGTAAGGGTAGGCAATGGAGGTTAAGTGACTTGCCCAGGGTCACACAGCTAGGAAGTGTCTGAGGTCACATTTGAACCCAGGATCTCCCA
>NW_025351613.1:0-4633 GCF_016433145.1 Gracilinanus agilis
TATATATATATATTTGTATATATATAATTTGAAGATATGCATATGTTTATATGCATATCTTCATCTGAAATGAAAGGCAGGTCCCTCATATCTTCCGCACATCTCTCTATTGCCATTAAGCAAGCCATGACTTTGATTCTTTAGAGGTTGTAGTGCTCTAAAATTCTTAACTATTTAACATCTCTAGGAGAATATTTGTGTTTAAAAGGTGACTTTTTATGCTAAGGAGTAGTTTGAAATCACTGGAAGCACCAGACAGTCTCTCAGTGCAGTCCAGTTCACTTTAATAATACACTACAAGTAAAATCTCTCTTCCATATAAGAGACCTTCAAATATTTAAATATAGCTATCATATCTTTTTCCTCTCAGGCTAAACATTCTCAGTTCATTTAACTCTTCCTATGATCTGGCCAGTTTGAATTCTCTCTGTTCACTTTTCTGCATATGCTGTAACCTTTTCATGCCCTTCCTAGAAAGTACTATAATTGATAAAGTATATTGGGGTTCATCTGATACAGTTCAGTAAGGGTATTACTTCCCTTGTTCAGAACCAATGCAAACACTAGAGTGGGGTGATGGCTGTTGTTGTTGTTCCCCCAGAATTCCCCACAAAGGGATGACATTCAGGGCACACTAGCCTTGATGTAGTAATATTTTGCCATGCACTATATGGCACAGCCACTGAGAATTTCACCTTCTTATTCCACTTCCTTTGCCTGATGTCTCCTTCTAGTTGTGGGGTTCAGATTCAAGGTAGTATCAGTTGCACTTCAGGGAAGTAGGGCCAGCTGCAGAACTCCTCCAAGTCCCAGTCATGAACCAGAAGAGCTCCTTCAGGTCTCATTCACAAACCAGAAGAGAGCCCTGAGTTCACTGAATTCTCTTTTTAAAGGTGCTTTTTTTGCATCACTTCCTGTGCCCTCCTCTTAGTTTATGTGTCCAATCACAACAGACGCTTTCTTTATGACTGCCCAGGAGAGGCAGTAAGTAAATTTTGATTTGTCACTCACTCTAACACACATGGGTCACAGGCTACTCAACTTGTGAGTTAAGTGGAGATGATTTCACCTTTGGTGATTAAATCTAAAAATGGGCAGGGTAGATTTAATCTAATTATCACAGTTCTTTGTATGCCTTGCCTGACACATACCCCTTTTTCCTTCCCTTTTATTCTTCCCCAGCATTATTTGCCTTAGGCATCAGGATTCCTAACAAGGATTTTGTCTATACAAGTATGTCTGGAGAGAACATTAGCTTTTTAAGGTAAATACATTACTTTATTGATATAGTTTTTAGCCAACCAAAACTCAAAAGCCTTTTGGACATGAATTATTGTTGAATCATGGCTACTCCATTCATTGTTGTTTTTGTTAAATCATTTCAGTCATGTTAAACTCTTTGTGACTCTATTTGGTGTAGTTTCCCATTTCCTTCAACAGCTCATTTTGCAGTTAAGGAAACAAAGGCAGACCGAGTTAAATGTCTTTTGCAGGGTAACATAGTAAATATTTGGGACCAGATTTGAAACCTTCCTGATTACAAGTGCAGTGCTCTATTCATTTTGCCACCTTGCTGCCTACTCCATTCTTTACTTATGTAATTAACTTTGTCTTAGAGGATTTTTCTTCCAGATTACAAGTCAATACAATTTTTAATAATGGTTTTTGTTATTTTGATCCAGTAGTTAACTTTTTTAAAGAAAAATATCACTTTAGTATTTTATGTTTATCCCTACTATTATTACTAGTGAGTTATCCTCACTAGTCATACTGGCATGGGAACCCGAGTTTCCTTGGACACCCCAAACCCTAGAAGTTTGTCAGGGTAAGCAAAAAACAGGAAATTCCTTTCCTTCCTTGCATTCTTGTTAATGCTGAGGAAAAGGTGACCCTGGGTATCAAAGACTCATAATAAGGAAAGAACCCTGAGAGACATATTCTCCTTGGATTCTCCCCTGGATTTCAAGATGGACACTCATATAATTAGAATTTTACTCCCCAGAACTCTCCCAGCTTCCCATGTCCCTTCTCGCGTTACATAACTAATGTAGGGAAGAGATAAATTTTGTGTAGCTCTGCCCTCTTTCTCTTCTTCCAGAAACACAGCTGTGGTGGTTGGGTGAGTGCCATACAGGATAATTTTACTGACATGGCTTTACTCAAGTTTTTACCTTTGTTCTTGTATTTCTTCTACTTCAAGTGATTATTAGTAAATCATAAAAAGTAATACTTGGAGTTATTGGATATTAACTTAAATTTTACACATCAGGTTGTATCTAGGACATCTACTTGTCCCCTGTACTATGAAGGTTATCTCCCATGTCTTTGGGACACAATCCCTGATCAGATAACAAACATCCTCCACTCCTGCCTAACCTCATTCCATTCCCTTATTCCTGGTCACCAAGCCCCTGTTGTCAAAAGACGTAAAAAGCCCAGAACACATCTCCAATAGACCGCAGTGTCTCATCCATGCTGTCCTCCCAGCCACTTCAACATCTTCAACATAAACTCCAAATTAATAAATTTCTTTTTATTTCTAAGCTGTTATTGAGACTTGCATTCTTGCAAAGGGTACCTGTCCTGAATCCAGGGGTTCACCTCAAGGCCCCCCACAACAATATTATGGTTCCTTGGTAGAATCTGGATGTCATTGTAGTTTCTTTAAGTCTATGCCCAGTGGAACCCTTTGTATGGCAGATCCAACCATATTGGAAAGTCATCCTATACTGATTAGGAAATGGCCAGTATATATTGAGCTTAACCAAGTGAAGTTCAGAGAAACATTTAAAGAAGTTTGGACACACTGGTTAATGCATTTTTCCACCCACAATAACACACAGAAGTGGTGTACTAAGATGTAGTGATTTAATTTATTTTTGTTGGAGTACACACATTGATTAAATCACAAATCAATAAAGTGAATAAATTCTGTCTATTCAGTTTATTAAGGAAACCTGTTTAAATCTGTAGCAATCTAAAGGATAAAGGTAATATAGGCTGCAGAGGCCTATAAGACTTAATAGGTGGTATAGTGCCTTCAAGTCAGGAAAACTATGTTGGAATCCTGTCTCAGACACTTGCTAGCTATATAACTTTGGACAAGATACTTACCCTCTCTTATCTTCAGTTTCTTCATCCATAAAATGAATATAATAATCACCTACCTCTGTATGGTTCTTGTGAGGATCAAACAAGTTATAACATCTATTTGCAAACTTTAAAGTGCAATAGTAGATGTAAATTCTGATTGTTCTTATGCCTTAATGTTCTCTGCTTTTTTTTCACCTTATATCTTTTGAATTGTTGCTGGGCTTTCATATTGTCAATCTGGAAAAACAGAATGACTAAAGTAGTCAGATAAAACCCAGTCTTAATCAGGAAAGAGATAATGTCCAATATTCAGCCTCCACAAAGAGTCAAGTACCTAAAAACCATACAGCCAAGGGTTCTGGGATGCTGGGAACTGTATCTCTGTGAGAATTACCTGGTGAGATGATTCTCCAAAGAACAATAAAACATAGGGATCTTATTTACCTTTTGGGGAACTAGGTGCATCAAATATACATTAACAGCTTGTAAGCAGGCTTGGGAAAGAGGTTGTAGTCAGAGTCTGGGGCATCAGGGAGTGGTCGACTACAATGGATACAAAAAAGATGGTTCCCGCACAGTTGTGGGTCTTCTTAGGAATGAATCTCTGTTACAATAGGAGACCTTTTGAGGACAAAAAGAGTACTTCACATTTGACTGAGTCTACTAGTCCCACCTAAACTGGGGTCATTAAGTACCTTAAGGTCTATTATTCAGTCTGAAACAGGTCAGTCTGGGACTTCCATAGAGGAGAGTTCTCAGGGGACAGAGGCAAAGTTGGGGTTCCCCAAAACCAAGTTGACAATATTTCAGTTGTTCCCCCTATACACGACTCTAACAAAATAGTATTGAATTCTCTATTATGTTTGGCAAAATCTTAAAGTTAATCTATACTTTGTTATATTAAGTATATATACTAGAGTAAAAATTGAATTCCTATTCTTTGTGAATATAGATGATATAGATGAAAAAGAGGAAGAAAGTTTAGTGGAAAAAATAAAACAAAAATAATTTGCCTACAAAGAGGACTCTTCAATTAATTTAGTTTAAAAATTATGGCTAGGAGAAAATATGAAAAGAGGAACATAAAGAAGACACAAAGGGGTTGTATGAGTCCATTAGAATAGTATCTAAAATACTGTATGGAGTGAGAAATTAGTGTGTTTTTCTCAAATTATTTATTGTTAATATCTCCAAGAAGTTAGTAAAGTTTCTTAATGTTACTCTTTTTTAAAGCTATATTCAGATAAGAAGGGGGTCAAGGAATGAATAATTTTTCAGGTTAGGGCTGAGAGTGTAATATTAAACGTAGCTGAGAGAAAGTGTAACTATTCCACTTTCTCTTTTTTACCCAGACCAAAATGTTTACAATAAACATGATTAAAAGGAAATTGATTTTAGCTAGATAGGTGACAGTGTTATAGTGTTCTCAATCTTCCACTTTCTATTCCATCTTTCTGGCTTACTGCCTTTCCCACCACCTCTCTCCCTCCTTCTACTCTCTCTCTCTCTCTCTCTCTCTCTCTCTCTCTCTCTCTCTCTC
>NW_025351614.1:0-2693 GCF_016433145.1 Gracilinanus agilis
CCAAAGTAGTCAATTATCTTCATCCTCTAAAACATCAAAAAATCAGCATCAGTTAATTTTATACTTCTTAATATTGCTGATCTAGCAGATGGCCTCTTAGAAGAAGTAATCAGATGTTTATGTGTTTGAAGTTGGAATGTTAGAAGATGCCCTATTGCTATTTTGGTGGTGAAGGTTATAGCGAATGATCAATTACACTAGAAAATAGGGTGGGTTTTTTTTTTTTTTAACTTCTGAAGCTCACTGACTAAATCATCTCTAATGATTAGAGAAGATTCTGACCAAAGACTTTTTTTTATAATATGATGTGATATGTGATAGTTTTTTTTCCTTATTCAGGTAAAAGTAGAAAATTCTCTAGGGTTTTAAGTTCAGAAGATGAAATAAATAATCATAAACTATTATTAGAAGCATAAGGACTCTGAGGAACTCAACTGTTGTCAAAGTTATACAAAGGAAGAAAAAAGAAATTCATCTTTCACAAATGGAAAGGGAAAGAAAATTTATTTCAACATCTTGATAAAAGTTAAGAGCATATTAAAGTAAATTTGAGAAGAATCTAATACCAAAGGTGAACCCAATATTTCTGTACCACATATCTCATCTCTTTGTATGAGACTCTAATAAAAACACTGAGAATTGTTTACTAATCATGAAAAGCTCAAGGACAAAGTGATATACAGAACCAAATTTATTAAAACCCTCAAAAAACAATAAATTACTTTACTAAATTTGACAGTGGATGTTACTATCCATTGAAAATGGAGAAAGCTCCCATACAACTTCAGTTCTAGAGAAAATAGTTTGTAAGACTCTAAAGAGGAAAAAAAGCAACTAAATTAGAAAAAGATACTTTTTATTTATTAGACCAAAGGTGAAATTGAGTGAGACAACTGAGTAAAGCCAAAGGTTAAGTGGAATTTGTTGGTGTTAACATAACTTTATATTGATCCCTGAGCATAGAATGAAATATATCTGGGTAGTTGCCCCTAAGAAGAATATTTAAGAGAACGTTTGTGTCAAAAAAAAAGAATGGAAAGTGTATAATCAGAGAAGATAAATTAGGGGTAATCTTTTTGTGGATATTTTTATTCTAGAAGGTATAGAAAATGCTGCTCTGAAAAAGATATGGTGAGGACACTGAAGGATAGATGAGAAAGGCCTAATCAATCAGTGACTGTGAGAGATAGAAGTAGAGAAATATATGAATTAAAAGAGTAGGTCAAGCAAATAAAATAGTTGGTAAAAAGATAGAAGATCCTTGAGATGAAGTTTGATGTCTTTCACTTTTTTCATGTTTAGATGACAGGCCCCTGTAGGATATGCAAAAAGACAGCTACACACACACACACACACACACACACACACACACACATACACACACACACACACACCTCTATATTTTCCAAGTCTAACTAAAAAGAATAAAAAATGATATAGAGGGGTTGATGAAATTTGGATATCCTCTATTTGTAATTTACTCATTTTCAGAGTTGCCCTCCATTTCTATTTTCATTTTAAAAAGAAAAATAAAATTGGTGAAATTAGTGACTTCCCATTCATTAAGATAACAAAAAGCATTATCATTTGTGACTGATTTTTCAGTCATGTAAAGTTAGATATATTATTTTATTAGATTTTCTCCCTGACCTTTATCTTGTTACTAATTGACTGATAGTGTGACCAAGTCAGCAATTATAAAAACCCTTACATTGATTGATAAAATTTTTAAAAAACATTTTCTGACAATATTCAAAACATTAGGTCCTTACCTCCTACCTCTTCTCCCTCCCCCAAAAGCTAGGTAATATGAAATAGGTTGTAAATATATTATCATCCAATATATATTTCTATGGTTGTCATGTTGTGAAACAGGAGAAATATTACTTACAATAGAGAAAAATTAATGGAGAGAATAAAGTGAATAACATGCTTCAATCTGCATGTGGACTCTGTCAATACCTTCTATATAATAGTGGTAGCCTTTTTGGGCTTGAAATTGTGGATCCTTGCCTCATTGATATTGTAGGAAAATATAAGTAATGGGGTCACCAGGGATATTAAAAATCAACTATGGGGTTTGTGGGAACACTCTCTGGGATGTAAGAGAGACTAAAACTGAACACTGAAGTCTTGTACAGCTACACCACTCCCAACTGAAAAAATAACAGCCAACTGTCACTCTGGCCAGAGGCCTTGAATTAACTGACAAGGTAACAAGGTGAAATTGGGTTTTAATTAGAAACAACTAAAAGGAGGGATAGGAATGACTACTCTAAAATCTTAACACCTAATAACAAAACCCAAAGGGACAGGGAAGGACTTATTCAACTACACTGATCTAAGTGATCTAACTAACAGGGCCCAAGGAGCTATACTGGAGTCTCTGGGTTTCTGCCTCAAACCTGGAACCTGCCAGGCTTGAGTGCAGCTAGGGTTTGTGGCTTTGGGATTTCTCACTGCAATCTACTGATGATCTCTGGAAGCCAGGAGCTACAGTTGTCTCAGGAACCAAGCAGTAAGGGTTTTGCTTGAAGCACTGTCCGCCAGAACTCAAACTACACCTCTTCTATTGGCTCTGTAGATCTTGTCCTTTACTTGATGCCACACCAAACAGGATCCCAGGGGAAAACAGGATGCAAGGTATCCTTTGCTCTGAGGTCTCCCAGGCTGGCAACAGTTTTTGCCTACCA
>NW_025351615.1:0-2662 GCF_016433145.1 Gracilinanus agilis
CCCTCTCTCTCCTTTACCCTCTCTCTCTCTCCCTTCTTCCTCCCCCTTTCTCTCTCCTCTTCCCCCACCTCTCCTCCACACCTTTCCCATGCCTGTAATGTTCTTCCTCCTGACCTCTACCTACTGACTTCTCTGGCTTCCTTCAAAATTCAGCTCAAACCCTACCTTTCCTCTGAAATAAAATTCCATCTTATCTGTATATAATATATTGATACATACATACATAATTGTTTGCATGTTTTCTTCCAGATTTAAAAGCCATCTCCTTAAGTTCAAGGACTATGTTTTTTTTTTTTTAACTCTTACCTTTTGTATTAAAATTCCTACTGGAACTATTGTTTCCAAAGCAAAAGAGTGGTAAGTGTTAGGCAGTTGGAGTTGAGTGACTTGACTTGCCCAGGTTCACAAAGCTAAGAAGTATCTGAGGGCAGATTTAAAACCAGGACATCCCATCTCCAAAAGTGGCTTTAATTCACTGAGCCACCTAGCTGCCCCTAAGGATCATCTTTTTGCCTTTCCTTAATGTTTAGCATAGTGGCTGGCACATGCTTAATAAATACTTGTTGGGTGGCTGACTGATGCCTAAAAATGAACACAATACTCCAGATGATGTCTGACAAGGACAGAATACAGCAAAATTATCACCTTCTTATTCTGTAAAACTATGCTTGTAAATGTATTCTAAGACATTTAGTAGCTTTGCGACCATTGGTAAGTTGATTAACTTCTCAGAGCCTCAGTATTTTTATTTGTAAAATAGGTTGCAAATTAACCTTTAAGAACTATAAATGTGAATCATTATTATAATACAATCTATTAAAAATGGGAGATTTTGTCATCTGTTGTGTTTGGATTATCTTTGCCATTATATCCCTCTATTAACATAGATAATCAAGAATGAGCTATATTTCCACAGCACCAGTTTATTTTGAGACCTTTGTAGAATGTTTCTCTTTTAGTCTCAAATCCCTGATGACATATGTATGATCTAACATTTCTCTCAAAAAAGATAATAGTGATGAAAATTTTTAAAGGCTTTAAGCCTTTGCACAAATAAAATCAATGCAGCTAGAGTAAGACAATAAACTCTTGATTGGAAAATATGTTGGCATGAAATATTGGCATGATGAAAGTCTGATATCTAAGACGTATTAGGAAATGACACAAATATATAAAACCAAGAGCCATTTCCTAAGAGATAGTGAGGAAAGGAAACAAAGTTTTCAAAAGAAGAAAGACAAACTTTCAACAACTAACTCTTTCATAAGAGACTCCTGGGCTGGGACAAGTTAAATAATAGGCAAATCCTGAGGGATTAAGGCAGAGGTTAGAAGCATTGGGGTTAGGGAATTGACATTTTGTTATTAAATCTCTCTCTTTTTTTCCTCTCATTCCCCCTTCACCTCACCTTGGCATCATTTCTCTTTTTCCTTCCTTTAACTTTCCCAATCCAGCCCCATTCCAAGGGCAGCATCAAGGTCAGGAAGCTTCTGGGCCATGCCCCTAGTGTATTGGGACTGAGAGCCTTCTCCCCCTCACCTCCCATTCCCATTGTTGTTCATATCCTCCTGTGCATTCGACTTCATTTCTACTTCAATTTTATCAGCATCTGCTGGAGCAGGGAAGGAGATAGGAGACGAGCCTTGACACGAATTAGTCCTGAGATTGACTGATATCGCTCAGCCCAGGGAATCCTGGGAACAGTATTTGCCTTCCAGCTTTCTCTCTCGGTTTTTTCCTTTCTGTCCATTCCACCCTCCCACCCCCACCCTTTTCTCTAGCTCTCTTCCCCATATCCCAGTTATGCCATTCACCTGTCAGGGGGCATTGTCCAGGAAGCTGGAAGTAATTGACCTAGGTGGGGAAGGAGAGAGGACACTTTGATGAAGTAATTTGCCAAATATGCAAAGTGAAGGAGACTTGAGCTTCAAAGATCACAGACTTTCACATATACTCTCAGCTCTTTCAGTTGAACAGTGACATTCTGGCCATCCTCTACCTCAGAACAACTGCTATCTCCCTCTCTCCTCCCACATACATACCAGCTTCTACAGGGCTTCCCCCTCTCTTCCTATAAACATATCAGTGGGGTTTTAGGAAGGGGAGCAGTATTGGAGCACAGGAGAGTGTTCTCTTTAGAGGGACTTGGGAAGCAGAATAGAGTCTAGATTGGAGAATACCATTAACATCATAGCATCCAGGATGCCTGCTTCATTCCCAGTGCTCAGAATCTGGCCCTGAGGGCAGAACTAAATGGAGAGCTGGAATAATTCAGTGTACCAAATATACTATGGAGAAGGTCATGTTTTTTTGAGGGACCTGGGAGCTTAATGATTGGGAGGGAGTTGACCTCCACGACCTAGTCTCTGCCTTCAAGCTCTCTTCCTCAGGTCTGAAGAGGAAGAAACTGGTTTAGTCCAGCCAAGCTAGAGGAGGTCATATCAACACAGGGATTCTAGTGAGGGCCCTAGGGGTGACTTTCTCTGTACCCTTCCCTAGGGTTTCAGCTATTCAGCAGCCCTGGTTGGGTGCTTTGCTCTTCCACCTCAGCTGTGAGGAGGTGATGCTAAGAAATAAAATTGTATTTTCTCTGATTTGGGAGCAGGAAAGAAAGGAAGGAAGGAAGGAAGGAAGGAAGGAAGGAAGGAAGGAAGGAAGGAAG
>NW_025351616.1:0-1912 GCF_016433145.1 Gracilinanus agilis
GAGGAGGAGGAGGAGGAGGAGGAGGAGGAAGAAGAGAAGGAGGAGGTGTCCTGCGGGCAGCCAGGAGGAGCTCGTAGCCGGCCGGGCCGGGGCCGAGGCTGTGCGGCCGGCAGTATCCGGGGGCTGCCGCACCGAGGGGCCCCGGCCGCGCAGGCTTGTGGCGGAGGAGCAGTCAGCCCCGGGCGGGCTGGGGCAGGAGGAAGAGCTCGGGGCCGCGCCAGGCCGGAGGGGAGTGCCCTGCCCTGCCCTGCCCCGCACCTCCCGGACGCACGCAGCCCGAGGCCGGCAGAGGTGAGTATCCTCTGGGGCACCCCAGAGCCTCCCTCGGGGAGGGCGTCTGCCCGCTTGGGCAGCCCAGTCTCGGAGCCTCGGGCTGGGAGTGGGGAGGAGGGGTGTGTGTTTGTGTGTGTGTGTGCGCGCGTCTGTGGCCCCTTCGCTCCCCTCCAGGTATGGGGGAAACTACTTCCAGGTGTTACCGAGCCCCGAGGAGGGGGAGGGGGTCCATTCTCCGGGGTCCCTTCCCCCCGGAGATTTTGTTCCGGGCTGTGTGTACACGACACCAGCCGAAAACGAGCTGTTTGGGGGCCGAGCCCTGGGCGGCCCTGGGCTCTCGAGGTTCCTCCCCAGCCCGCATAAACACTGCCTACTACGAAGACGGCTCCTTCCCGAGAAGAACCCCCCCACCCCCACTAGGAGCCGCGTGCTTGCAGTGCCGTAAGGAGACATCTGGATGGAGCCTTGTGCCCTCCCCCACCCCGGGGTGGCCTCTCGGGGCTCCGCTTTCCTCAGGCCGGGCCGGGCGTGGGAGTGGCTCACCCCCATCCACACCCCCGAACCTGCGGGAGCTCGGGCGGATCGGAAACCCCCAGAAGTGACAACGGGGCCAGAACATACTCGAGCAGCAAAACAGGGACCTCGCTTTTGGCAGCGGCTGCGCCCCGGGGGTTGGGGAGGGACAGGGGCGGCGGGAGGCGCGGGCCTGCCCCTGCCCCGGCTTGGTGCGCGTCATGCGGATTTCACCCAGTCATGGTGGGCTCTGGGCCGTGGCTGCCCCTATGGCTAAGCAGTGCAGTGGTGGGACTGTGTGTGTGTGTATGTGGTTTGGATGATTTCCCTGGAATGCTGAGAGTTCCCCGTCTCTCACCCTCGGCTTACTGAAAGCAAAACGACTGTCTGGCTGGGGAAGGTGTTGGGGTGGCGGCCCCAGCCCTGCCTGAGCAGGGACTGTGTCAAGACTTCCTTACTCTCCTCTCCCCAGCTCGGCCGGCTGTCGGTTTCCTTGCTGACCTCACGGGGTGTCTGTTCTGGGATGGAGAGCCCGGAGAGGACCTTAGAGGAGCCCCCGCTCCCTTTCCGTGCCACCCGCCAAAGTCGTTTTCCATATGGGCTGGGGAGCTCCCTCCTCACCCCTGCCTCCTAGATCCGAACCCCGCCCCCCCTCCCCCATGGGTCCTAGAACCAGAGCCTGGAGAAGCCTTTCCCTCCAACCGCCTGATTTTACAAATGGGGACACGGAGACCCAGAGAGGGGAACCGACTTGTCTCAGCCCCTGTCCGAGGCTGAATTGGAGCCGCGGATCTTCCTGATGGATTGCAGAGCCGCGTTCCGTCCCCTAGCAGGAAGCTTCTCCAGATGCTTCCTGAGTCCCTGCTCCACCCCCCTTCCCAAGTTGTCCTGGCTCTCCTTCTGGTGCATTTCCGTCCCTTGGTGTAGAGAATGGAAGCTCCCTGAGGCCAGGGGCCCAAGTGCATCCTGGTCCTTCTCCCGCCCATCCCCTGGGCCTGGCTGGGCTGCCTGTCGCCCTCCCCGATGCTCCTCTGCGCTGCCTCTTCTCTCCTCCCTCCTGGCCTTTCTCTTCAGGACTGTCTCCTCCATCTCTTCAGCTGGAGAGGCCGGTGCTAGGACTGACCAC
>NW_025351617.1:0-6861 GCF_016433145.1 Gracilinanus agilis
ACACACACACACATTTGAACAAGGGGTAGATCACTTCTAGACAGAGTGGGGAAGAGTTAGTAAAAGAATTCTTCCATTAAAAATGGGAAATTGTGTTTATCTCAATGAGGTCAATGATTTCAAAAACAAGTCCACTTGTGTGCCAAAGTATTCAAAGCAGCATTTTTATTTTCTGGTAGCAAAAATAAGTGGAAACAAAATAAATATTCAGTGACTGAGGAGCAGATGAACATATGGCATATGACAATAATGGATTTTTATTGTGATGTAAAAATAACAAATATGAAAGATTCAGGGAAACATGGGAAGTGTGTATGAGGTGAAGCAGAACAAAGAGATCAAAACTAGAACAATATTATATAACTAAAATAATATAAATTAAATCACTTGAATACATTGAAATTCAACAAAATGGATGAGTTCCGGGAAGATGTGGTGTAGACAGAGCGAATCTTAAAACCTCCACACCTTTACACACCAAGATAGAAAACAATGTGCTTCAATGAAGAAAGAGGACCAAATCTAATAACAGGACAGAGTAGGGGGAACCCTACTGCAGCACAACTAAAGAGGTACGCCAAGAAAAAGGCTTCAATACATGAACTATCGGGACTGAGGGCATAGAAGCGGAATCCCAGGATCCCAGGACACCTCCCCCACATACTGTGCGGAGTCTCCAGCGGCTGGGAAATCTCAGGGTGCACTGGTCAGAAGAGAGGGCCTTGCTGGCATAGGACTCAGGGAGTCAAACACAGGCACTGGAGAGGTGACTGGAGGAGAAAACCAGAGAAACACAGCAAAAATGCCCAGAAGATGGTGGCTTAGAAGGAGCCAAACCCCAGAGCGCAGACAGCTTGGTTTCCTTATACCAAGATAGAGAACTCAGGGCTTCAAGAGGAAAGAAAACCAGATAAAACACAGCGGATAGCACAGGGGGACCCCACTGCTGGAGAGCTCAGTTCAGAGAAAACTCATTCTTGTCACCCAACCTTTTTGGGTTTTTTGTTTGTTTGTTTGTTTGTTTTTCCCTCCCCTTGAGGTTTTGAGGTTTTGGCCTCAGGGCAGACTAATCCAATCAATACAGGATCAATCCCAACAATTGAACAGACTGAGAAGTCCTCCAAGGGCAGAGAAAGTAACTACAAACCTTTGCCCCTGGGGGAAGATCTTTCATCAAAGATCATTAAATACATCTGCTCAAACTAGCAGAACAAGGAAGGGAAAAAAACATGAGTAAGCAACAGAAAAAGAGAAAAGAAATAACAATTGACAGCTTCTTTCAAGGAAGTGAAAAGGGAGCAAATGAAACAGAAATAGGAGAAGAGGAAGTAGTTCCAGCAAACTGGACACAGGCTTTGGAAGAACTCAAAATTCAATTAACTCAAGAATTTAAAATTCAATTAATTCAAGAACTTCAGGAACTCAAAAAACAATCAAGAGAGGCTGAAGACAATTTGAAAAAGGAAATACCTGAGCTAAAACAAGAAAATAAAGTCTTAAAAGCCAGAATTGGCCAGCTTGAAAATGAAGCAAAGTAGGCAAAAGATGATCTACAAAGAAAATCAGACCAGAAAGAGAAGGATGACCAAAAAGCAAGGGATGAAATTCAGTCTTTAAAAAAGAGAACTCAACAATTAGAAGAAAATGACTTCACAAGGAAGCAAGAATATATAAACAAAATTTAAAAAATGAAAAATTTGAGGAGAATATGAAACACCCCATTGATTCAACCAAAGATCTGGAGAACAGAGCTAGAAGAGACAACTTAAGAATTGTTGGTTTACCAGAACATCATGATAAAAGAAAAAGTTTAGATAGCATTTTACAAGAAATTATCAGAGAAAATTGCCCAGAAATTCTTGAACAAGAGGGAAAAGTGGAAATTGACAGGATCCAAAGATCACCTCCTACATTTAATCCACAACTGACAACTTCCAGGAATATTATAGCCAAATTCAAAAACTACCAGACCAAGGGAAAAATATTACAAGCTGCCAAAAAGAAGTCATTCAGATATCAGGGAACCACAGTTAGGATAACACAGGATCTGGCTGCATCTGCATTGAAGGACCGGAAGGCATGGAACACAATATTCCAGAAAGCAAGAGAACTGGGTCTACAAAGAAGAATCAACTATCCAACAAGACTAACTATATTATTGCAGGGGAAAATATGGTCATTCAATAAAATTGAGGACTTCCAAACATTCATCAAGAAAAAAACGGACTTAAACAGAGAGTTTCCTGGCCAAACCCAGAACTCAAGAGAATCAACATAAGGTAATTAAGAGAATGGGGGAGGAGAAAAAATTTATTTTATTTAAGGGACACAACAAGTTCAATCAATTTATATCCCAAGAAGAAAAGAAGGTATTGGCAAATATTAAAAATTATTATTACCAACAGGGTAACTACAAGAAGTTTACATAGAGGGAACAGGGACAAACTATATAGGATGAAATGTCAAGAAATATATAAATATATATGTATGTATATCTGTATAAATATATACAAAACTGGGGAGAAGAAGATGACAATAAGACAAAGAGGAAAGCAAACAAAAAGGAATAAATTTATATTGCATACAGAAGCACGTGGGATCAACAGGGGAAAATAACAATGCACTGTAAGGGTAAAGAGGTTAGAGAGAGGGAATATTCAATACTTAGGTGCATTGAAATCAACTTAGAGAAGAACAATCAGATCCATAGGGGCAGAAAATTGATTCACACCCTACAGAGAAGTAGAAGGGTAACAAAGGGACTGGTAGGGAGGGAAGCAATACTAGGGAGGGAGAGGGCTTGGGTGGGGAGAGCACTGCGTAGCTTTAAAGAACAATAAGAGGGGAATAAGAAGGGAGGAGGGAGAAAGGGAAGTACAACAAGGGAGGGGATTATAGGAATTGATTAAAAACAAAACACTGGTATAGAAGGAAACTGAAAGAAGAAAGGACAGGACTAGGAGAGAGAATCAAAATATCTGGGTATGCAGAGTTGATAATTATAACTCTGATTGTGAATGGAATGAACTCACCCATAAAACTGAAGCAAATAGCAGAATGGATTAGAAAACAAAACCCAACCATGTGTTGTTTACAAGAAACACACATCAGACAGACAGACAGACATAGAATGAAAATGAGATGATGGAGCAAAATCTTTTGGGCTTCAAATGAGAAAAAGAAGGCAGGGGTGGCTATCATGATCTCTGACAGAGCCAAAGTAAAAATTATAGATAAGGTTAAAAGAGATAGGGAAGGTTACTACATCCTAATAAAAGGCAGTATAAACAATGAAGAAATAACAGTACTCAATATGTATGCACCAAATAGAGTAGGTTCCATATTTCTAAAGGAGAAGCTAGTAGAGCTCAAGGATGAAATATTTAGCAAAACCATACTAGTGGGGAACCTGAACCTTCCCCAATCAGATCTAGTTAAGTCAAATCAAAAAATAAATAAGAAAGAGATAAGAGAAGTGAATGAAACCTTAGAAAAATTCGAGTTAATAGATATTTGGAGAAAAATAAATAGAGACAAAAAGGAATTCACCTTCTTTTCAGCAGCACATGGAACATTCACAAAGATAGACCATGTAATAGGGCACAGAAACATGGCAAACAAATGTAAAAAAAGCAGAAATAATAAATCTAACCTTCTCAGATTATAATGCAATAAAAATAGTTATTGGTAAGAATACATGGAGAGGCAAACCAAAAACTAATTGGAAATTAAATAATATGATACTCCAAAATAATTTAGTGAAAGAACAAATCACAGAAACAATTAATAATTTCATTGAAGACAATGACAATGATGAGACATCTTACCCAAACTTATGGGATGCAGCCAAAGCAGTTCTAAGGGGAAAATTGATATCACTGAGTGCATATATTAACAAATTAGGGAGGGTAGAGGTTAATGAATTGGGCATGCAACTTAAAAAACTAGAAAATGAACAAATTAAAAATCCTCAGATGAAAACTAAATTAGAAACACTAAAAATCAAAGGATAAATTAATGAAATCAAAAGTAAAAGAACTATTGAATTAATAAATAAGAGTAGAAGCTGGTATTTTGAAAAAACAGATAAAATAGACAAAGTACTGGTTAATCTAATTTAAAAAGGAAAGAAAAAAACCAAACTAATAGTATCAAAGATGAAAAAGGAGACCTCACCTCTAATGAAGAGGAAGTTAAGGCAATCATCAAAAACTATTTTGCCCAATTATATAGCAATAAATTTAGTAATCTAGGTGATATGGATGAATATTTGCAAAAATATCAATTGCCTAGATTAACAGCAGAAGAAATAGAATACTTAAATAATCCAATATCAGAAAAAGAAATTGAACAGGCCATTAAAGAACTCCCTAAGAAAAAAATTGCCAGGGCCTGATGGATTCACAAGTGAATTCTATCAAACATTCAAAGAACAATTAATCCCAATATTGATATAATGAGCAAAGAAGAAGTCTTATCAAACTCCTTTTATGACACAAATATGGTACTGATTCCAAAGCCTGGCAGATCAAAAACAGAGAAAGAAAATCACAGACCAATCTCCCTAATGAACATAGATGCAAAAATCTTAAATAGAATACTAGCAAAAAGACTCCAGCAAGTGATCAAGAGGGTTATTCATCATGATCAGGTGAGATTTATACCAGGAATGCAAGGATGGTTCAACATTAGCAAAACCATCCACATAATTGACCATATCAACAAGCAAACCAACAAAAAACACATGATTATCTCAATAGATGCTGAAAAAGCCTTTGACAAAATACAACACCCATTCCTACTGAAAACACTAGAAAGGTTAGGAATAGAAGGTTCTTTCCTAATAATAATAAACAGTATATAACTTAAAACATTAACAAGCATCATATGCAATGGGGATAAATTAGAAGCCTTTCCAATAAGATCAGGTGTGAAACAAGGATGCCCATTATCAATTCTTTTATTTAACATTGTACTAGAAACACTAGCAGTAGCAATAAGAGAAGAAAAAGAATTTGAAGGTATTAAAATAGGCAAGGAAGAGACTAAGTTATCACTCTTTGCAGATGATATGATGGTCTACTTAAAAAATCCTAGAGAACAACTAAAAATCTAGTAGAAATAATCAACAACTTTAGCAAAGTTGCAGGATACAAAATAAATGCACATAAATCATTAGCATTTCTATATATTTCCAACACATCACAGCAGTAAGAGGTAGAAAGAAAAACACCATTTAAAATTACCCTAGACAAAATAAAATACTTAGGAATCTATCTACCAAAACAAATACAGGAATTATACAAACATAACTACAAAACACTTTCCAAAAAAGTAAAACTAGGTCTAAACAATTGGAAAAACATTGAGTGCTCATGGGTAGGACAAGCTAACTTAATAAAAATGACCATTCTACCCAAATTAATTTACTTATTTAGTGCCATACCTATCAAACTATCAAAAAACTTTTTTACTACATTAGAAAAAACTATAACAATGTTTATTTGGAAGAACAAAAGATCAAGAATATCAAGGGAAATATTGAAAAAATAATGTGAAGGAAGGTAGCTTAGCAGTACCAGATATTAAGCTATACTATAAAGCAGTGGTCATCAAAACAATATGGTACTGGCTAAGAGATAGAAGGAAGGATCAGTGGAATACACTTGGAGTAAGTGATGTCAGCAATACAGTACATGATAAACCCAAAGAGTCCAACTTTTGGGACAAAAATGCACTATTTGACAAAAACTGCTGGGAAAATTGGAGAACAATATGGGAGAGAATAGGTTTAGATCAACATCTCACACCATACACCAAGATAAATCAGAATGGGTGAAAGACTTAAATATAAAGAAGGAAACTGTAAGTAAATTAGGTGAACACAGAATAGTATACTTCTCAGATCTCTGGGAAAGGAAAGATTTTAAAACCAAACAAGAGTTAGAGAAAATTACAAAATGTAAAATAAATAATTTTGATTATATTAAATTAAAAAGTTTTTGTACAAAGAAAAACAATGCAACCAAAATCAGAAGGGAAACAACAAATTGGGAAAAATCTTTTTAACAAAAAATTCTGACAGAGGTCTAATTACTCAAATATACAAAGAGCTAAATCAATTGTATGAAAAATCAAGCCATTCCCTAATTAATAAATGGGCAAGGGACATGAATAGGCAATTTTCAGATAAAGAAATAAAAAGTATCAATAAGCACATGAGAAAGTGTTCTAAATCTCTAATAATTAAAGAAATGCAAATCAAAACAACTCTGAGGTTCTACCTTACACCTAGCAGAATGGCTAAAATGATAGTAGGGGAAGAATAATGAATGTTGGAGGGGATGTGGCAAAATTGGGACATTAATGCACTGCTGGTGGAGTTGTGAACTGATCCAACCATTCTGGAGGGCAATTTGGAACTATTCACAAAGAGCGATAAAAGAATGCCTGGGATTGTACCCCAAAGAGATCATAGATAAACAG
The DNA here is from genome assembly GCF_016433145.1 of Gracilinanus agilis. Lineage (NCBI taxonomy): Eukaryota > Metazoa > Chordata > Mammalia > Didelphimorphia > Didelphidae > Gracilinanus > Gracilinanus agilis. Next base: position 6,487 of record NW_025351617.1, read on the forward strand.
ACTTGCACAAAAATATTTATAGGTGCACTCTTTGTGGTGGCAAAAAACTGGAAAGCAAGGGTATGCCCTTCAATTGGGGAATGGCTGAACAAATTGTGGTATATGTTGGTGATGGGATACTATTGTGCTCAAAGGAATAATAAACTGGAGGTATTCCATGTGAACTGGAAACACCTCCAGGAATTGATGCAGAGTGAAAGGAGCAGAGCCAGAAGAACATTGTACACAGAGACTGATATACTGTGGTAAAATCAAATGTAATGGACATCTGTACTAGCAGTAATGCAATGACCCAAGACAATTCTGAGGGATTTATGGAAAGGAACACTACCCACATAAAGAGGAAGAACTACAGGAGTAACACAGAAGAAAAAC
>NW_025351618.1:0-4699 GCF_016433145.1 Gracilinanus agilis
TGATCACACTCAATAGAGAGGATGATTCAAACATTTTCTTAAAAGTTCCAGAACCATCTCTTCTCCCTTCTTCTCAGTGAAGAAACTTGACTATTCTATAAACAGGAAATTCAGTCCCATGATATTATATTTATTGTTCTAATACCTGATGAAGACATAGAACTTATCTCTTTACTGTCTGGCATTCTACTTGTAATCAAGTTTCTATAATGTACTCTCTCTGTTGAGAGCTTCTCTCCACAATCTCCATCTTCTATATAATCTTTAATTTCTCCTCTACTGGTCATTTCTCTTATTTCTACAAAAATACAGGCTTCTCCCTCTGCCTTAAAATAATTTTCAGTGAGCCTTACTCTTCCTTCCAACTATTTATATTTTTTGTACTTTTCCCAGAAAAACTCCTAGAAAAAAATTTCTACTCTTTTTTTGCCACTACTTCCTCTCTTCTCACTAACTTCCTAGCCCTTGCAATTTTGCTTTTATTCAGATCACTCAACTGAAACTGTTCTCTACATAGTTATTTATGCTACTTTAATTGCTGTCTTTATCTTATTGAATGGTTAGCAGCACTGAGCAGTACTGACCACCTTTCTCTCCCAGATTCAGCCTCTCTCCCTAGATACCCCTATCTACCTGGCTATTACTACTGAATCTCTTCTCTTGGCAGTTCATCCACATCCCAACAACTATGTATGGATGGACTCCAGGGCTTTGTCCCAGACCCTCTTCTCTAATCTCTCTTCATTCTTTCTATGATCTCATTAGTTCCCATGAGCTCAATTATCATCTCCATGCAGATGGCTCAAGGATCTACATATTTAGACATAATTCTTATGATCTCTAGTTTTGCATTGCCAACTGCCTTTTGTACTGTTTCCATCTGGATGTCCTATACGTATCCCAAAGGCAATGTATCCAAAACAGACTTCATTGTCCTTGCCCTCAAACCCTTCTTTCTTCCTAATATATTCTATTGATGGGTCCACCAGACTGACTAACACAAAAGTTTGAAACCTCAGAGGCTTCATTGAGTTTTCCTCTTCTTTGCCTTCCAATGGCCAATTAATTACTATAACTTCTCATTTTTCTCCCCAAAACATTTCTTGCTTCTGTCATTTCTCTATCTCCCTTTGGAGGCACCTTAGTGGTTATCTCTCTTACCTGGATTATTGTAATTGGTTCTTGATTAAACCTCTTGCCACATATCTCTTTTTTCTCTTATTGTTTCTTATTATTGTCCATTTGTAGACAAGATTTAATAGTACTAGAAAACTTTTCAAAGAAAAAATGAATATAAAGATAGTTTCACAGATTGCCTGGTGGCATAGTATAATAGGTAACTAATCAAATTATAGAAGGATGGGTGAAGTGCATCATTAGAAAACTACAAATTATTTTGCACCAGAAGAAAAAGTTATTGGACTTATTTATAATTCAAATTTGAAATCCATCCCATTTATCCTCCCTTCTATTTCAAAGGATATTACTATCACATGTTTCTCAAATTAAAGTGCCACACATTTCTTATGTCTGTAATCCAACTTTCAAAATTTGTCAGAGTGACAAAATTTAGAATGTGTCTGACCACTTCATTCTCCTGTCAAGAAATATGAAGAACTTCTTCTTGCCTTTAGGATAAGATTAGACTATTCTGGCTTGGCATTTTGGGCATTTAAATTCATTCACACTATTCTTCCAATGGCATCTCAGGCTTATTAAGATTACAATTTAATATAAACTCCTTGGATACAGGAACTTTTTCAGGATCTTTGTATCCCTAGCACCTGTGTATTTGAGAGGCAGGTAGGTGGCCCAATAGAAAGAAGACTTGACTGTAGAACCAGGAAGACATGAGTTAAAACCCAGCCTCAGATATTTACTAGCTGTGTCAATAGGACAAGTCATTTTAACCTCTGTTCATCTGTTTTCTCAAGTATAAAATGGGGGAAATAATATTTTTGAAGATCAAAGGAGATAACATATGTAAAGCACTTTCACAGAGCCTGGCACCTAGTAGGTGCTATAAAGAAGCTAACTACTATCTTTGTAAGCATCTTGCATTGTTTCTAGCATTCCATAAGTACTTATTCAGTGAAATAAAGGATGCTCTCTGAATTTCCTTTCACAATGACTTACTAGTTCTAAATTTCTACTGTTGTGCATTAGAGCCTAGAAACCAAGCTCTACTTAGATGCACTACTATGTGGATTTCTCTGAAGCTGACTTTGTCATGGATCAGTCTGGTAAGATATAGTGCTAAATTTGAACTTAAGAGTCTGAGTTCAAAATTCTGCCTCAAACACTTATTAGCTCTAGGAATCGGAGTAAATAATTTAATGTTTCTGAGACTGTTTTCCCATCTCTAAAATAGATATAATAATACTTGTGGGACTGACCCCTCAGGCATCGTGAAGCTCAAATGAAATAATTCTGTAAAGTGCTGGCCAAACTTAAAAAGCTATTAAAAATTAAAAGGGCTATTTTAAAAAAGCCTTTAAAATAAAATATTATCTGTTGCTATTTTTTAAATATTTTATGTCTTTTTCAATTACATGTACAAGCAATTTTTGACAATTGTTATTCGACAGTTTGTGATTCAACTTCTCTTCCTCACTGTCTCCATGTCTTCCCAAGGGGGTAAATTGTCTGATATAGGTTATACCAGTGCTATCATGCATTACATATTTCTATATTCATTATGCCATGAAAGGGGATATATTTCACATACACACAAGAAAAATCTCGTGAAGAATTAAAGTTAAAAAATGTCATGCATTGATCTGTAGTCAGATTTCAAGAATTCATTCTTTGACTATGGATAGGATTTTGAATCATGAGTCCTTTTAGTTTATCTTGACACCTGGTTTTGATGATAATAATTTAGTCCTTCACAATTAATTTTCATACAATATTTCTGTTATTGTGTACACTTCTATTGGTTCTTCTCATTTCATTTTGCATCAGTTCATATAAGTCATTCCATATTTTTTCTGAACTCATCCTGTCTGTCACTTCTTCTGGTATAATAGTATTCCATTACAACCATATGTTACAACCTGAAAAGGCATTCCCCAAATGTTGGATATCATTTCAGTTTCCAATTCTTTGGCATGACAGAAAGAGATGCTAAAAATATTTTTGCACCAGTATGTCCTTTTCTCTTATCTCTGAACACTTTAGGATACAGATTTAGTAGTGGGTATTGCTGGGTCAAGAAGATTACATAGTTTTATGGCCTTTTGGGGGATAGTTCTATATTGCTTTTCAGAACAGTTGTACTGGTTTACAATTTTACCAACAGTGTATTAGTATTCCATTTTCCAGGATACTCTCTAACATTTATCATTTTCATTTTTTAGCCAATCTGATAGGTATGAGATGGTATTTCAGAATTGTTTTCATTTGCATTTCTCTAATCAATAGTGATGTGGAACATTTTCCATATGACTATAATTTTAATTTCTTCATCTGAGAATTGCCTGTTCTTACCCTTTGGCAATTCATCAATTGGAGAAAGCTTTGTATTCTTATAAATTTGACTCAGTTCTCTATATATTTTAGAAACAAGGCCTTTGTCAGAGATACCTGCTATAAAAAATTTCCCCCAATTTGTTGTTTCCCTTCTAATCTTGGTTGTGTTGGTTTTGGTTGTACAAACTCTTTTCAATTTGATGTAATCAAAATTATCCATTTTATTTTTCATGATGTTTTATGTCTTATTTGGTCATAGATTCTTATTTTGTCCATTGATGTTTTAAGTAGGTTTGTTTTGGAGGCTGTCTATTGTAAAAAATAAAATTAATATAAGAACGATAAATTTAAATTTATTAGGGTTTTAAAGGGTTTATTGATAGCCATTTAGAAAAATGAAGCCACACACCTGTTTAAAGGGACCCACCATTTACCTGCTCCTCCCATCCTGGCTCCTGATCCACAATCACAAAAGAGGAAGTACCAACTCAGCACTCACTATTTAACCTTCTGTTTACATTATTAGGTAATTGCTTAAGTCATTTACGTAAGCCAGGAATCATGGGAAATGTAGTTTGGAAGATCCCTAAATGTCCACAGGAAGTTTAGATCAGGGACCTCAAAATTAGTTCAAGGACTCCCAAATTTCCAATATCACACTATTTAGTTTCTTTCTTGCACACATTTAGTTCTTTAGCTACCACTAATAAATTATTATTCTATATAGTTCACTTGTTACTTTTCTGTGGAGATGATAATATATATCTATCCCCACTAACCCCGGAGTAAAATATGGATTACTTTGCCATCTAAACACAGAAAAAGTTTGTTGAAAGGTCTTCCAAATAAGAATCTAGGTTTGAGGTCTTGCCTAGTTGAATGCCTCATTACAACCATATTACAGAAAGCTGCTATAACCAATTAAATTGGTGATAGATCATGTTAATAGTTGAATTCTAAAATGTCCTTTTCTAGTTACTTTGCCAGACATATTATATTTCTGCAGTGAAGCATCTCTTTCTCATTAGACTATTTGAGAGCAGTGTCTGTATCATCTCATTGTAAGCACTGTGACACCTAGCCCACTGTCTTGTACATAGTAAGAGCGACTAAAAAAGTTTATTGAATTGAATTGCATTATTAGTTAAAATCTTGTTAAGATCCTATTTTCAAATCCTCCTTTGAAATTACCATATCTGTAGCTGACTTTGTTCTAATAATTTCTGAC
>NW_025351619.1:0-6727 GCF_016433145.1 Gracilinanus agilis
TGGATCCCAGGCAAAGAGCCCCTGAGCTAGTGTAGGAAACTGATGTTAAATAACATCATCCAATAACCACACAGATAGGACGGGGCCAACCTGGGATTTCAATTCAGATTCTCTTGACTCTCCATCAGCAATCTTTCAAATGCATCATTTCTTTCCCTCTAAGATCCTGCCAAGCAAGGACTGAGATGGGAAGGACCTTACAGATCATCCATTCCCACTCTTCTCTTTCAAAGATAAGGAAACTGAGGCCAAAAGAAGGGAAGTGATTGCTTCAAATCACACAGACAAATAGAAGGCTTAGATTCCATCCCACGGCTCTGGGCAGTGCACCCCAGATGCTTCCTAGATTACATCCTGGACAGGAGAAAGCATGACACAATTGCTAGTGTCCCTCCATCTTTTACCACACATAGTTTTTCCCATGAAAAGATTTGCTTCTTGAAGGTAGGAACTGGCTTTGCCTTTCTTCTTCCACTGGAAGTACATGTCCCACAGCCCCTTCCTCTGATTGACTGGTTCCTCCCAGAACCTCCATTTTAAGAAAAGAGCTCAGACCAGCTGTGCCTATATTCCTCTTCTAGCTCCACTCCTGACTCTCTAGACTTTCTCTATAACTTCCCCAGTAAGGGCACCTTCTCTTAGCAGTGTGCCCACTCCCTGCCCAACTTAACTCATTTGATTTGTTGGCTTCCACCATTAGAATGTAAGATCCTTGAGGACCCTCAAGGATTGTCTTTCTACTTCTCTGTATTCCCAGAATTTAGCTCAATGCCTAAACACAGTAAATGCTTGGTGATGTAAAAGAAGGGAGGAAGGGGAGAACTAAAGAAAGAAAGGAAAGAAACAAGGAAGGAAAGTTTAAAAGGCAAATTTAAATTAATTGTGGACAAATACAATAGAGAAGAATACTCATATTTATACAATAGTAGGATCTGGGTTATTATTTAGGATGAGTAAAGAATTTAGCACCATTATACAATTATCTGTAAAATGAGCCGGAGAAGGAAATGGCAAGCCACTCCAGTATCTTTGCCAGGAAAACTCCAAATGGGGCCACAAAAAGTCAGACATGATAGAGATAACTGAACAAATACAGTTATCTCTAGCTTAAGGTGCTGCTAAATACCCCCCCCAAACCTACAAGGTGCTGAATATCTTCAGGAATGGTATTGGAAGCCACAGGGAACCACCATCCTTCCTCTCTACAAAGCCATTCTGCATCTGAGCCTGACTGCAGTTCTCATTGCCACATAGAAGATGAAGAAATGATAGGTTATCTTAGGATTGTAGATCCAGAGCCGGAAGGCACCTGAAAAGTCATCTGGCCCACTATCACATTTTATCTATGAGGAAACAAGCCCAAAGAAGGTAACTGAGTCACCTAAAGTAATACATGCAGTAATGACAGGGCCAAGATTCAAATCTAGACCCTGTGACTCAAAACCCAGCCTATGTCCACTGTGCATTTAACAGAAAGGTAAGTAAGAGGCTAAAATTGTATCGAGATGAAGAAATATCTCTAGGAAGAAAACTTGTTTTTAAAAGATTCTTCAAATGGAAAAGAGTGACATAGTGGTATATAAGTAAATAGTGAAGGGAGATATATAATCAAAGATTTTTAAACCTTGGAAGGAACAGATAACATTTTCACTAAATTTTTACTGAATCTCAGCTTACTAGTTCTAAGAGAGCTGAAAAAGATATGATTTAAAGCTATAAAGAGATTGTTTTAGGCCAATGATGAGAAATATTATTTTATATCTCAATAACTTCAGTGCCTGGCTCACAGTTTTTGACTCTTCCCCAACTCCTGAAAGGGGGCTTTAACCTACATACCTATACTCCCACAAGCACCCTAAAGTCCAAGTTCCTCAACTCCTCCCAACCCCCATGGACCTACTCCTCTGCCTCACCTCAACTACACACAGAGATTACAGCTAGATGGTACAGTAAGTAGAACAATGGACTTGGAGTCAAAAAGATCTGAGTTCAAATTCTATCTCAAGACACCAGCTGTGTACAAGTCACATAACCATTTTCAGCCAAAGTTTCTTCATTTTTAAAATGGGGATTTTGATAGCATCTGCCTTTCATGGTGGTTATGAGGATAAAATGCATAAACATTTTTGAAGTGTTTTGCAAACCATAAATCATTATATAAATGCTAGCTATTATTAGCTATTACCTTGTCATCACCAACAAGTGTTCCATTTCCATGAGTTCTAAAATTCTTTTATATTATCACAAGCTATTATAATTCGACCCCTCCTTCTACCTTAGGAGTAGAGTCAGGAACCTTCAGCTCTATTCTTTACCTTCACTACAACCTCCAATGCCCGATGTCCTCAATTCTTTTGCAAGCCATCAATCCTGTTCTGGCTACATTCTCCTCCTTTCCAGGCATTCAGGTCCACAACCCTGGTATCATCCTAGACAGCTTACTCTCTCACACACACACATAGCCACCCCTCGTTGACAAGCCTCGTCAATTCTACATTCATAATATTTTTCTTATATGTCCCCTTTGTCTCCTCTGACATTGCCACCACCCTAACGTGAGACCATATCACCTCACACCTGGAATATTGCATAGTCTGCTGTCTGATCTGTCTACCACGAGATTCTCTCTCTTTGTCGCTCTCTCTGTCTTTCTCTCTGTCTGTCTATCTCTCTCTGTCTGTCTACTCTCTGTCTCTGTCTCTCTCACCCATTCTTCATTCAGCTGTCAAAGTGATTTTCCTAAAGCACAGGTGTGGCCATATCACGCGCGCACACACACACACACACAGACTCAGTAAACTCTTATGGTTCCCTGTTACTTTTTTTAAAAACTTACTTTTGTCTTAGAATCAATGCTAAGTATTGATTTCAGGGCAGAAGAACAGTAAGGGCTAGAAAATTAGGGTTAAATGACTTGCCCAGGGTCACACAGCTAAGAAGGGTATATGGTCACATTTGAACCCAAATCCTCCCAACTCCAGGTCTGACGCTCTGCTGAACCACCTTGCCACCCCTTCTCTGCGACTAGTAGGACCAAATATAAAATCCTATTTAGCTTTTAAAGCCCTTCATAACAAGCCTCCTTACTCCCCTCTATATCCTCTGCAAATCCAGTAACATTCTTCTCCTTACTAATTCTTGAATGTATTCCATCTCCCAACTCTGGCTATTTTCACTAGTTTTCCTCCATACCTGGAAGGCTCCTGTCCTAATCTCCTGACTTCCTGGCTTCCTTCATATCTCACCTTCTACAAAAAAGCCTTCCAATCCCCCTAAATGCTACTACCTTCCGGCTATGTTTATCTCCAATTTATCCTGCATTTACCTTGTTTGTGCATAATTGTTTGCAAATTGTCTCCTCAGATAGATTGTGAGCTCCTTAAGAACCAGGACTGCTTTTTGCCTAACCCTGCCCAGGACTAAGCATAAAGCCTGCCACATAGTAAGTGCTTAATAATGCTTGGAGAGTGACTTCTTCCCACCAGCCCCTCTGTTTGGTTTAGATTCCATCACCATCATCCCCACAATCAGAAACTCATAAGAAGATTGTTTCAGCCTTGGCACTCACACCTCATCTATTACCTCTGTCCCTCTGGTGGCAGGGTTGGAGGGCAGAACAAAAAGCTCCCCACCGCCCCATCCCTACCTTTAAAGAAGGCCCAGATGCTCTGCCAACTTTTCATTTCCAACCAACTGTTCTGCTTGGTTTTGATTCCACCATCATCATTCTCCTAGGCCAGGTACCCTCCCATCCCCTTTTCAGTTTCCTGTTTATTGTCATCTTCTCCATTAGATTGTAAGCTTCCGGAGGTTAGGCGACTATCTTTCTTTTCCTCATTTGGGTCTCTGGCACAGAGTAGGCACTTAATACACGATTTTCATACTATATTGTTAACCAAATATACACAAGAGGTAGGCATATGTATATCACATATTTATGTTAGTGAGGATTATTATACACACACAGATAGACAGAGATAGATAGAAACAGAGAGAGAGAGAGAGAGAGAGAGATTACTATAGGGAACTCCTAGTGTTCAAATTCCCTCCACCAATGCAGATCACCCCTCAGTTATGACTTCACTGTGTCCTAGAGTACACACAAAGTTCACAGATGAAGAGATTTACTGGAGTCACAAAGCTAGTAAGGGTCAGATGTGGGAAAATCAGGTTTCCTAACTTCCAAATCTACCATTCTGCCCATTAATTTCTCTATATTAATTTAAGCAATGGGTAAATTACTTCATTTTTAGTCAGCTAGTCACAGTGGAAAGACTGCCAAGCCCTAGTTCAAAGGGGGCTTCAGACATTTAGTAGCTATGTGACCCTCAGCAAGTCATTTAACCTCTATTTGCCTCAATTTCCTCAATTGAAAATGAGGATAAAAACAGCATTCATCTCCCTGGGTTGTTGTGAGGATCAAATGAAATAACTGTTTTGAAGTGCTTTGCATAGTCCCTGGCACTAGGTGCTACACAAATGTTAATTATTATAATCTATTTGAATATATGCAATAAACTACCTCAAAAGAGAAACCAAAAATGTTAGATCTGAAAGAGATTTTAGTGATCATGTAGACTATATAAAAAGCCTTTCTTTGAACATACAAATACACATACATAGTGCATAACAGATATATATATACATGCTTATTTATTTTTATACACATATGCGTATCTTAGAATATCATTTTAGAGATATCATTTCCATTCCATTACTTTTCTCCCCAAAATTGATGCCTCAGATGATATATACTAATTTCCTTGACTTTGGCTTATACGTTTATTTTACTTTATTTGTGGGTTATACAATTGAAAGATGAAATACTTATTAGTTAAGTGAATACAGAAGATGCTCCTTAGACCCAGCTCCCTTTCAAAATGCAGGTCAAGGGCCACCTCACAGAATGCTGGGCCTTTTATCATCACTCACCTATGTTATTAGTTTTCCCTTCCTCTTGAAATTACAAAAACAAAACAAAATCTTGATGCCCTTTGTATTTATGTAATTGTATGGCCTCTTCCTAGGCCTGTTCCCTAACCCTGCAGGTTCTTGGAAGTCTCAAACGGTTCTCCAGTCTTGTTTTTGTATCCCCAGACCCTTAGTTTAACACAAAGTGTATTCTTAATGAATGCTTATTGAATCAGTTAAATGAACTGAACTGAATTAAACTGGAAGAAAGTCTGTCCCCCATCCCTAAGGAGCCCCTGTAGTCTTCTCACACTAGGATTATTAGTGTAATCAGGTCATCAGATTAGTTAATTGTCACCTTGAAGGCTGGGTAGGGCCTAGAAAGGGAAAGAAGAAAATAAAAATGGTTGATCACAACAGCCTCAAGGGTGGATAGAAGTGTGTTACTGAAACCGGTTATTACAAAGGAAGGCACGTCTCTACTCCCTCTACCTCTGCCACTTCTCATCCACTCCCCACCTTGGCTCCCATCGGCCTCTGTGCTTGGGCCTGGAGAGAAGAGAAAAGGTCGAGGCTGAGCACTAATCACTCCTAAAGCTAGTAAAGGGACCAGATACAGACGGACTTCATCATTTGTTTGTCACTTGTTAAAAGGGTCCATATTTTCCCATATAGAACATCATTCTTCTGGAGGAGTCACAATATGCTGTCCTCCAAATACTCCAAAACCCTCATTTCACAAATGAGGAAACTAAGACCTCTAGAAAGAGCAGCTGGATGGCCCAGTGGATAGAGCACTGAGCTTAGAATCAGAAGATTCATTTTTCCCCAGTTCGAATGAACTGGAGGAGGAAATGGCATCTTTACCAAGTATCTTTACCAAGAAAACCCCAAATGGAGTCAGGGAGAGCTGGACATGACTGAAGAATGGCTTAACAAGAAGACTCCAAGAGATTAGGTGAATTGTCAAAGATCACCTAGTTTTCAATGGCAGAGTCAACAAAGCTCAATTGCAAATTTACTGATATACTTACTTACATGTCTCACTCTATCCACCATACTGCCTATAACCTGACTATCAGAGACCCTAGATAGCAAAGACCTAAAAACAAAATGTTTGCCTACCAGTTGGAAATAGCTATACAAACTGTGATATAATAGAAGAGATATAATGGAATATTAGCATACAGAAAAAAATATATAAAATATGAAGGATTTAATATTTATATGAATGATACAGAGTAAAAGAAGAACTAAAAAAACACATAGACAATGACTATAACAAAATATAAATGGAAAGTTCACTAAAAGGTAGGCAAAAATGAGTAACTGAAAACCCAATAATGGTCCTAGAGAAGAGAAAAGGAAATATATCTCCCTTTCTTCAGTAGATGAATGGGATGGGGTGGGTGGAGGTGGGTACTTAAGAGAGCACAATGTCATATAGATTGTCATTTGTCATATACATATATAGCAATAATGTTTTTCTGATTTTTTCTACAAAGAAAGGGTTCAGTTCTGGGAGTGGGGTATATTCAGAAGAGCAATGAAAAAATAGAAGCCATCAATAACATTTATTTTAAGAAAAAGAGAAGAAGGAAGGAAGGAAGGAAGGAAGGAAGGAAGGAAGGAAGGAACAAAGGAAAGGAAAGGAAGGAAGGAAGGAACAAAGGAAAGGAAAGGAAGGAAGGAAGGAACAAAGGAAAGGAAAGGAAGGAAGGAAGGAACAAAGGAAAGGAAAGGAAGGAAGGAAGGAACAAAGGAAAGGAAAGGAAGGAAGGAAGGAACAAAGGAAAGGAAAGGAAGGAAGGAAGGA
>NW_025351620.1:0-7382 GCF_016433145.1 Gracilinanus agilis
TTGAATTGAATTGCATTATTAGTTAAAATCTTGTTAAGATCCTATTTTCAAATCCTCCATTGAAATTACCATATCTGTAGCTGACTTTGTTCTAATAATTTCTGACTTGGATGTTTGGGGAGAGAAACCTATTTAAAAGAGAAATTGCTGCTAAGTCTATGGACTGAGCATTGAGTTTAAAGACAATTATTAGCAATAGTACTGTTTTGGTGAGCTTGAAAAAATCGTTGCACCAGTATGGGCATTATTTTCTTTATCTACATTAGATGATTCCCAAAATCACATCAACCTCTAGATAATAATAAGTAAGCAAGCAATGAGCATTTTTACTAAACACCTCTGAGGCTGAGCAAGTCATTTTACTCTGTTTGCTTCAGTTTCCTCATCTGTAAAATGATCTGGATAAGGAAATGGCAAACTATTCCAGTATCTCTTCTAAGAAAACCTCAAACGGGGTCACAAAGTCAGACCTGATTGAAAACGACTGAACAATCCTGTATTAGGAGATAGAGGGAAAAAAATCCAAAAAATGAAGCAATTCCAGGCCTCAAAGAGCTTACATTCTAATAGGAGGAGCCAACACATGCATATAAGACAGAAATGGCCAATGAAGGATATTTGGATCTAGTCATTCTCACAGATGACCTGTTTAGGGAATATGGATGCATTGGTGCTGGCATCTTCCTTGAACTTCCATAAATTTGTGTCAGATTTATCCCATTAGCAATATATTTTAGAAGGAAGAAACTAATATTGATGTTTATCAACAAAATGGTTGCAGATGTCATTTTAGAGTGAAGATCAAAGTTAAACTCCATTATCTCCTAGTAAAAATAATGTATTTGTAACTCTTTCTGGATCTTTTTTATTCTTTTTTTTGACTAGGTTTATGATTTTATTAGGTTGGGAGCTCCTGGTGGGAAAATTCTGCACTGATGAGGATTAGCAGCTTCTTGGCAACATATAGTTTGAGTAAGTTTCCTGGGCTGCAAAGATGTTAGTTAGAAGCTGTGACTTAGCAAGTATCATAACCAAGATGTGTGTAAGAAGGCTGGGCTAATTTGAACGCAGGTCTTTCTGACTTCAAGGTCATACTGTCTCTTTGATTAATTTGATCATAAATTCACTTTAGTATTTCACATTTCATTGGATCTGTGTGGATGAAAAAATAAGAAATATTCACAAGTCTCAAAGGACAAAAATGTAGAAATGAATTTTCAAATAGATGCAACAAATGTGAATGATTTGATTTTCCTTTTGAGTAATCAAGCTTAATACATTTTGTTATTAGATATTTATAATTAAAATGTTATCTTTCATTTATTCCACTTCATCTCCCAGGAAAATAACATAGAGTGATGAGAACATCTCAAAAGACTTAAACCTTCTTTATCTGTTTGCTAGAATTCTTTTCTCTTTTCCATGTCTTATTTTAATTACTTTAACTCTTTGACAGAGGTTTTGTTCCTACCTTCAGCAATTGTACTTGGGTCTACCATTTTCCTAAAATACTTTCTTTGGAAAAGAAGAATCTGTTTTTTTCAGTTGGAATGTTAGAACCCTTATTCATCCTTTATTAAAACCAAAATGAATAGAAATGGATTAAAAATACATGTTAATTTTTAGATTAAATGAATAATTTGGTGAGATTTGCACTTAAAGAAAGTAACATGTGTTTTTTTAACTTCCAGAAATGTCAGAAAATAGAGATCTTTCTTCATAAGAAGTTATACTTTCTTCGAATTGGATCCTATATACAAGTCTTTTTTCTTTAACAGTTAGCAAGCATTTATCACTTACTGACTTCATACAGGGAACTGTATGAGGTGCTACAAGATGGGTTAAACAAAGGTATAGAAAGCTGCTCTTGACTAGTTTACTCCTTGTAGTTGACCTAGATAGCATTCTTTTGACAAGATTTCTCATAATAATCATGCTTGAACATCCAAAATTCACATATTCCACTGGGCTAAATTAGCAAAGAAGGAAAATGTATTGAGCTGCTAAATCTGTTTCTTTCAATCTGACTATAAGAACTTTTTAATCTCATCTACATTCAATGGCTTTTGATATGTGATTCCATTAGTTCCCAAGGGAGATGTGCAGATGTCCTTCCTAATTGATATCTCAGTGACATTTCCAGCCTATTTCACAATCAATAATTCTCTACTATGAACTCTCTCTCTCTTCCTACTGAAATCAGGAGGCATGTTTTCCCAAGGAAGAAATGTAACATCTGAACAATATAGCAAAAATGAAAAGAAGTAGGAGCTGGGGCAGGTGATATAATGCATGTGAATGAGACTTATAAAAATGCCACCCTAGTAGAGTAAAACTCAGAAGATTTATTAAGAAGTTTCAAAATATCAACTTTCTATCACACAAGCACTTCTCAGGATTCCATATAGTTTTACACCATGTCTATCTAAAAAGAAAATTGGGGTCATTATATCCTCACACCTTTTAAAGTCATCTTTTTTCAATTAACAAGGGCAAAAAATATATCTTTTAAAAAAATCTTATTAAGCTCAGAGTGTGGCAAACAGAAAGAAATTATGTGAATCATATGTTCCCCCTCCCATGAAAAATTAGGGAAATTTTTATCTCATTTGAAAATGGGTTTTCTGAAATATTCTGGACAATGAGCTTAAGTTGAAAAATCTTTTAAATTTAGAAAAAAGACAAAAAACAGCAACATATTGACTTTTTAAAGTAAGTATGTAGGTTTTTTGCTTGAGAAAATGTATTTAAATGTGCTCCCTTTAAGAAAACACAGCATACAAAAGCCTAGAGTGGTCTAGGACACCTGAATATCATCCTGGCACTAATATAATTTCATCAATGTGTTAATATGTAAAACAGACTCCCCTCCCACTTTCCATACCAACATCCTTCCTTTTCTAGAAATAGCTGACATTAAATAGTGCTCTTAGACTTGCAAAGTGGTTTATCCTTATAATAACTCTATGAAATATATACACAGGTAATTTTATCCACATTTTGTTAATGATAAAACTAAAGGTTTTAAAAAGTTAAGCAAATTGTCCATGACCAAATAAGTACCAGAGATATAATCCAAACTTAAATCTCCCCTGTCTCCAAGTCAACAATGATTATTTTTTTTCTTGTTTCTGGCCTGATCAGTCTACTTTCCTTATTATCATATACAGAATAACAATTATGACTGACTAATTGGAGTCTGAGGTACTGGTTTCAAATTTTTGTTTTGTTTCTGTTATATGATTATAGAAATAAAGAGTGATATCATATGCAAATTAGGGGAACACAAAAGAGTTTATCTGTCAGACCTATAAATAAGGGAAGAATTTAGGTCAAAACAAGACAGATAACATTATGGGATGTAAAAATGATAAGTTTGACTATATTAATTTTTTTAAAGTTCTTGTACAAATAAAAATAATGCAACCAAGATTAAAAGGCAAAAAGTAAACTGGGGAAAAATCTTTAAAAGACATGTCTTGGACGAAAATTTTTCTCAAATATATAGAGAACTTGGTCAAATTTACATGAATGCAAAGATTTTCCAATTGATAAATGGTTAAAGAATATGAATACAATTCTCAGATGAAGAAATTAAAACTATTTAAAGATTAGTCACATAAAAATGCTCAAAATTGCTACCAATAAGGTAAATTCAAATTAAAACAATTCTTGGTCACAACTTCATACCCATTAGATTGGCTAACATAACAAAATAGGAAAATGCTAAATGTTGAAGGGGATATGGAACAATCAGAACACTGATAACTTTCTAGTGGAACTGCAAACTGATACGACCATTCTGGAGAGCAAATGAGAACCATGCCCCAAATGCCATCAAACTGTGCATACTCTTTGGCACAGTAATACCATTAGTAGGCCTGCATCCCAAGGAGATTGAAGATAGGGGAAAAGAACCTCCTTATACAAAAATATTTATAGCAGCTCTTCTGGTGGCAAAGACTTGGAAGCTGAAAGAATGTCCATCTATTTGGGAATGGCTGTGTGGTATATACTTGTAATGGGATACTATTGTGCCATAAGAATGATAAACAAGATGATCACAAAAAATCCTGGAAAGACTTTTATAAAGTAATGCAGAATAAAGTTGTACAAAGTATAAACTATAATGCATAATGATCAACTGAATGAATTAACTATTATTGTTATTAATCTTTGATATAATATCATTAATAATATAACATTATTAATAAACATTAAATATTGTAACTATTATCAATAAGACAACAATCCTGGACAACTACAAGGGAATAATGACAAAAAAGAATATCCACCACCACAGAAGTAAAATTCTGAATGCAAATAGAAACTTACCACTCTTCACTTTATTCCATGATTTTTTCTAGTATAAATCTTGTTTCATAGTATGAAAAAAAGGGAAATACATATCATATGAATAATATATGTGTAATCTATGTCACATCACCTGTCTTCTTGGGCGAGGGTTTGGAGGGAGAGAAAAGAGCATGGATTGCAAAATGTCAGAAAAGGTGATCTAGAAAAAAATTAAAAATTTAAATTTAAATAAAAGAAGTCCAGTGGCAAGACAAAAATTAGCACAACTGGCAATGGCCCCAGAATACAGTGGATGACTTGAGCATCTTTGTTGTCTGACCAAAATTTAATTACTCCGCAGCACCTGCTTTAGCCACTTTCATTGCCATTAGGAACAAATTGTTCTCATCCACTCCTTCCATTGGAAGGAAGTTTTCACATGTTTGGGTAGACATCCTTCTAAGTCAATAAAAGGTTAAAGGTCTATTAAGTTCCCTTCAACCTTGTTTAGCCTATCTGCCTAGACAGTTTTTTCTGGGAAATGGTGGCTTCATATTCTAGAGCTTCTTGGAGCCACAGCTGGGTGACAAGTAGACAGTAAAGATGGATGAGTAGCTCTGAAAAATGCTTTGCAAGCCCCCAACCAGAGGTGCTAGTTTTCTCTACATACCCCTTACATATCCTGCCCAACTATATACGAGTCTGTTAGGGTATAAGTAGAAGGGAAAATTCTCTGAAGGATCTGTGCCCTCGGCAGTCATATGAAAGCTATTTTTCTTTTCCTCAGTGGATGCAATGGGGACCCCATATTTCTTTACCCAGCTCCAAATAAGTTCAGAAGTCTAGAACCTTCAGAAAGGGAGACAGGGCAGTGCTTGCCTAAATTAAAGTGCATGTAAAACTGAAATAAGTGGGTCCCAAAACCTTGCTTTTTGATATCTATAATAAAGGTCACATTTTGTCATCAAAAGAAAAAAAAATGAACAGCTCTGGAAAGGGCTTTGCAAGCCCTCACATTATAGGTGCTGCTTTTCTGTGCATACTCCTTATACCTTGAGGGAATATTCATGGTGATATTAAAAAGTCAACCCATTTAGTTATATTTCTGGTAGCTATTTTTGCAAAACTACTTCCAAGGGTATCCCAAGGTAAACTTACACATTGCCTGGGAGGGTTGGCCCTCACCTGGGAGCCCTACCAGACTTACATACACCATGTCCTAATCAGTTTATGTTATACATTGATTGTTATTAAGAAAATTTATAGATACCTGTGGAAGACTGACATGCAACCTAAAAGAAAAAATCCTTAGAGTCTCTATGTGTGAAGCCTTTCTAAAGACTTGGAGGGAATCCAGGTTTTGTGTTTCACAGTTTCCTAACTTCTTTCAAAGTGGATTTGAGGTGGAAACTCCTATATAAGATCTTTCTTTATTCTCCCATTTGCTCTGCCTTCAATTATTAGCATTTTCTTCCTCCTGAAATCATGTTGTAATACATTTTATATAGTTTGAATTTACTATTTGCATCAGGTTTAGCATTCTCTACAATTCACCTTCAAAAGTCATACTTTAAGTCTAAGGAGAAATGAATCTCCAGGAATCTTGACTGGTAGTTGAGTAAATGCCAACATGTCTAATCCATTATATTTGGTCATCCTCAGATTAAGCTACACATTCCATCCAGGCATCCACTTAGGCCATCTTGCCATCTCTACCTGGATCATTATTTTTTGTACCTGACCTTTGTCATCTATGCCCTCAGGCCTTAGAGATATTCTACCATTCAGCTATAGAGGTGAGCTACCCTTATTAGTAATTGAATAAGTGAATCCTATTCATATATAGCTCACCATATGTAATTAGATCCAATCCAGAACATGTATCACATTACATCTAACCATGATGGAATAACATTTGTTAATATTTATCACAGTGCCTGGCACATAGTAGGCACTTAATAAACACTTTGTTCTTTTTCCCTCTTCCATTTATGCTACCCAGTGTAAGGGGTAAAAAGGGGTTTTGATGGGGTGAATATTAAAAGATTTGGTCCCCAGGGAATTGAATAATTATCATGCCCCAGTTAAAGAATAGAATAACCTCAAGTCAGATTAACCTTTATGGAAGTTTATTTACAAATGAAAAGAGAGAGAGAAAGTAAGAAAATTATAGAGAGGATAAGATAGGATAAGTAACCTAACACACTAGGTAATTTGCTCCAGTCCCCTAGTTTAACCCAGGAAGATCTCATTAACCCTCAGCAGAGGGAGATTCAGCCTTGAGGCCAAGGCTGGAAAGTCAAATGGCTAGAGGCCCAAAGGGCCCTGGAGGTGAATGAAGCAAAAGCTTCAGTCACAGAGTCTCTTTGAAAGGGAAGTTCATTAAGAGAAGTTCAGGAAGATTCAGTCTTTACACTCACCACATGGAATTCCAAAGGAAAGATTTAAGAACAGTCTCACCAAGTTCTCAGGGTCCCAGCTCCAGAGCTCCTCCAAGTCCCAGTCAAAAACCAGAAGAACCCAGCTGAACTCATGGAGCTCTCTTTTAAAGGGGCTTGTTATGCGTCACTTCTTGTGCCTTCCTCTTAGTTTACATGTCCAATCACAACAGATGTTTTTCTTAGGACTGCCTAAGAGGCAGTCAGTAAATTTTGATTTGTCACTCACTCTAGCACATGTGGGTCATAGACCTTCCAACTTGTGAGTTAAGTGGAGATGTTTTCACCTTTGGTGATTAAATCTAACGATGGGCAGGGTAGATTTAATCTCATTATCACACCAAGCCATTTTACCATACTTCTTGCACTTTGCATATATTTTCTCCTTTCCCCACACACTTTTCATCTCTTGATCTTGCACAGTAATCAAATTGATATTACTGCTTCTGGAAAGGGATTGTCACTTGACTTCACCATGGTTCAACTTTAGTTCTGAAGACACCAAATCCATCAAAATGAACTTAAGGTCACAGAAATTATATTGTTCCTTTATCTTGTGATTATAAATTTCAACAGGATCATTAAAATATTTATTTGCCAAAGATGTTCACCATTTTCATAGAGAATGTCCTATCCAAAGTTCAAATA
>NW_025351621.1:0-1349 GCF_016433145.1 Gracilinanus agilis
AAACCATCAACAAGCATCATATGCAATGGGGATAAATTAGAAGCCTTTCCAAAAGATCAGGTGTGAAACAAGGATGCCCATTATCACCTCTTTTATTTAACATTGTACTAGAAACACTAGCAGTAGCAATTAGAGAAGAAAAAGAAATTGAAGGTATTAAAAAAGGCAAGGAGGAGACTAAGCTATCACTCTTTGCAGATGATATGAGGGTCTACATAAAAATTCTAGAGAATCAACTAAACAGCTAGTAGAAATAATCAACAACTTTAGCAAAGTTGCAGATACAAAATAAATGCACATAAATCATTAGCATTTCTATATATTTCCAACACGTCACAGCCTCAAGCTGTAGAAAGAGAAACACCATTTAAAATTAACCTAGACAATATAAAATACTTAGGAATCTATCTACCAAAACAAATACAGGAATTATACAAACATAACTACCAAACACTTTCCAAAAAAGTAAAACTAGATCTAAATAATTCGAAAAACATTGATTGCTCATGGGTAGGACAAGCTAACATAATAAAAATGACCATTCTACCCAAATTAATTCACTTATTTTGTGCCATACCTATCAAACTAACAAAAACCTTTTTTACTACATTAGAAAAAACTATAACAAAGTTTATTTGGAAGAATAAAAGATCAAGAATATTAAGGGAAATAATGAAAAAAAAACATGAAGGAAGGTGGTTTAGCAGTACCTGATATTAAGCTATACAGTAAAGCAGCGGTCATCAAAACAATATGGTACTGGCTAAGAGATAGAAGGGAGGATCACTGGAATAGACCCGGGATAAATGACATCAGGAAGACAGTGTATGATAAACCAAAAGAGACCAACTTTTGGGACATGAATCCACTATTTGACAAAAACTGCTGGGAAATTTGGAAAACAATATGGGAGAGATTAGGTTTAGATCAACATCTTACACCATACACCAAGATAAATTCTGAATGGGTGAAAGACTTAAATATAAAGAAGGAAACTGTAAGTAAATTAGGTGAACACAGAATAGTATACTTCTCAGACCTGTGGGAAAGGAAAGATTTTAAAACCAAACAAGAGTTAGAGAAAATTACAAAATGTAAAATAAATAATTTTGATTATATTGAATTAATATTTTTTGTACAAAGAAAAACAATGCGACCAAAATCAGAAGGGAAACAACAAACTGGGAAAAAATCTTTATAACAAAAAATTCTGACAGAGGTCTAATCACTCAAATAATATACAAGGAGCTAAATCCATTGTATAAAAAATCAAGCCATTCCCCAATTAATAAATGGGCAAGAGACATGAATAGGCAATTTTCAGATAAAGAAATCAAAACTATCAATAA
>NW_025351622.1:0-10070 GCF_016433145.1 Gracilinanus agilis
ATATAATATATGTAATATTCTTCAGATTCTGCTTATTTCACACTATGCTTCAGTTCACATAGGTCTTTCCAGTTCTTTCTGAAATCATCCTGTCCATAATTCCTTATAGCGCAATACTATTCCTTCACCATTATATACCACAATTTGTTCAGCCATTCCCCAATTGAGGGATATCCCTTTAGTTTCCAATTCCTTACCACCACAAAAAGACCAGCAATAAATACAAAATGATGTTCTTAAAGCATAATTGTACATAAGACTTCCCTCTCCTAAAATAGACTGACTCATTATTCCTTTGATAAAATTCTACCTCATCATTAACAGTCATTTATTTCATCTGAGTCACACCACCCCCTTGAAAAGCATAAATAAAAAATAACCAATATTCATAATGAGGCAATACAAGCACCAACATTTCTACTTCCATAAATGTATTCCTCATTCTGTTTATTACACTAATCTCTATCAGAAAATCTATAACTTATTCCATTATATATGCTCTGGAGTTATGGTTGGTCACTTTTGCATTGGTAAGAATTCTAAAGTGTTACATCATGATCAATGGAATAGCTTTGAATGTAGCCCTATTTAACTTCTCTGAAGTTCATTTTCCTTATCTATAAAATCGGTATAGTAATGTATTGCTCATCCTTTATTTTAAAATATTTTATTTTTCATAAGTTCATGCCAATTCAATTTTAATAATCATTTTCTGACATTTTTGGCCCCTATTCTTTCCCTCTAATACTTCCAACCTCTTCCCCAATATGTCAGGTGATATGATATAGGTTTTCCATGTGTTACTATGCAACAGATTGTCATTTTGTGAAAAAAAAACAAAACATTTTTCTGATTCTGGAGAAAAAAATTCATGAAGGAAATAAAGTAAAGAATAGTAGATTTCACTCTACATTCAGATTCTAACTTCCTTTTATGGTGGTGAAAAGCCTTTTTCGACATGAATACCCTGGAGTTGTCATGGATCTTTTCATTGCTGATAATAATTAAATCATTTACACTTAATAATCATACACTATTTCTGTTACTGTGTGCTATATTCTCCTGGATTGACTCATTAACTATGCATCACTTCATATGTCTTTATAACCTATTCCATATTTCTTATGAAAAAATAATTATTGCATTATAATCATATACCACAGCTTTTTCAGTCATTCTCCAATTGATGACCATTCCTTCAGTTTCTAATTCTTTGCCACCACAAAAAAAGCTACTATAAATAGTTTTGTACAAAAAGGTCATTTTCCTCTGTCTTTAAGCTCTTTGGGATAAAGATCTTTAAGTGGTGTTGCTAGGTAAAAGGATATACACAGCTTGATAGCCATTTGGTCATGATTCCAAATTTCTCTCCAGAATGGTTGTATCAATTCACAGTTCTACTAATAGTGTACCAATGACCCAATTTTCCCACATCCCCTCCAGGATTTTTCATCTTTTTTTGTCACATTAACAAATCTGATAGGGGTGAGGTGATATTTTTTTTTGTTTTAATTTACATTTCTCAGATTAATACTAATTTGGAGCATTTTAATATGGATGTAATTTTAATTTCTTCGTCTAAGAACTATATGTTCATACCCTTTGATGATATGTCAAAAGAGTTCCTTCATTTTTAAAGAGGGCTGTAGGCATCATGAGAGTATTATCTTCACTTGCACATAGGTTGGAATTAAATGAGGCAAAGTTGCACAGTCATCAGGCTTATTCTCTTTCAGGCAACTCCACTTGCAAGACAAAAGTCAGGATAATTGTCAATGGCCCAGAATGCAGTAGTTTAATTTGGTATCTTTTATGTCAGGCCAAGCTCTAAATAGTTCACAGTGCCTACTTCAGCTACCTTCATGGTCCCTGGAAGAAAGTGTTCTCATCTGCCCAATCTGTCAAGGGAAGTGCTCCAATATTTGGAATAGACATCCCTTCTATTTCAATGATGGATTTGAAACCCATTCGTTATCCTCAACCCAGTTTAGTCCATCTGCTGTTATGATTTTACTGATGAGTTACCATTGTATGCTATAGATTCTTGTAACCACATGCCAGAGTTGGATGTGAAGTAGATGAGTAACCTCGAAAATGGTTCAGCAAGCTCTTACACCAGTAATGGCTCCTTATTCTTATGCCATACTGGAGTAAAGAAGAAAAATATATCCCCTTTCTATGTCAAAACCTTTTAAATACTTCTACAATGAGAGACCATAGATTTAGAGCTGGAATACACATTAGTTACCATTGTATTTAATCCATTTTTTAAAGGTGACAAGGAATCACAGGTAGAAGATGGTTAAGTGACTTGGTCATGGTCAGACAATTAGTGACTAAAATAAGATTTGAGCTGAAGTCCAGTTTAAGTGGCAAACACATTTTGCTATGCTGCATATGAAAAGGGAGATGGCTCACTTGTTCACTTTAAGACAGTTTCTTTGCCACCCATCTCCATCTAATCAGATCCTATGGATTTCACATAGCCCTCATATGGAATTATCTCAATTTCAATCTCTTTGGTTAATATCCTCTAAAAGCATTCTAGTTTATCATTAGCGCAATTTTTAAATATGGTATTCAGAACTGAACATAATAACCCAAATATGGACTGATAAGAGTAGAGTGCAATAATAGACATTACAATCCCTAGAATATTTAACAACTTCCTTTATTAAAATATCAAATGGAAGCTTCTCATATATTTTGGTTTTCTAGGGCTCCACCTTAATGTAATACTTCTTTCTCTTTTCTATTATCTTTTGGTGGTGAAATGAAGGTGATCTGTATTGTTCTCATGGTTTCTTTGTACATGAGTGAATTGATAGAGAATAAGAAGAAAGAATCTTGAAGCAATAAATTCAGTCTTTTGCATCCAGAATGTGTGCAGAAATTGTATCTTTTGTAATTCCAGGTTTCTACCAGTGTAAGTGATTTCTATGTATTCTGAATACATCTGGAAAAACAGGAGCCTACATTTCTTTTTAAGTTCTGGGAAGGGATTCACTTTCTCTGCAAGATATATGATCATGCAAAGGAAATGATAGTATGCCCTTTAGTGATTTAGAAGTTGATTATTCCGGGTCACTATTGCTCCCTGAATGAGAAAATTCCCACAATCCATGCATACATCTATTTATATCTATCTATTTTATCCATTTATATCTATACCTTTCTACCTATATCTAAAAGAGGGTAGAGAGAAGGAGGGAAGAAGGGAGGGTGGGAAAGAAAAAAGGTAAAAAGGAGGAAAAGAGGAGTATATAGATAAAATAAAGAAGGGAAGGATAAGGAAACAAATATCTATATCTTCCTTTTCTGATTTTTTTCATTACTCACATTGTTTGCCTATCTGTCATCTTCAAACATAGTGACCACCAACATTATTCACTTAATCATCACCTTAACATCTGTGTTCATCATTCATACATTCATGAATTACCCTCACAATCTTCACAAAATTATTCTTTATCATCTCTATTACCTCATTTTTTATCTCATTATCATCATATCTCGACTAATACCCTCCTTTTCAACACCACCCCCACATAATTTTTATCACTCAATAGGTACTATATGCAGTCAAACTCAACTTTACGAATATGTATTTTGGTCTTTGTTATATCCTGAAACTATAAGGAAGACCCAATACAATTTGTAGGAGTTAGGAAAATGCTGAATTTGAAGATTGAGAAAATTTGGCATAGTCTCAGACTTCAGCCACTTACACATTGATTATTAACATGTCATTTGATCTCAATTAACCTCAGTGTCCTCATCTATGAAAAGAAATTTTTAGAGTTAGTATCCTTAAAAATCAATTCCAAATCTAAATTTTGATCCTATGATCCTTCTTCAAGTCAATTATTAATTGTTTCCTAGATTCCAGGGACTGTGGCAAGCACCTCTATACATACAACATATGTATAAAAGAAAGATAACCCTGGGATGAAGATATTATAAATAGGAGGGGAAAGGAAAGAACTGTTACAGAAGGTAAGATTTCAGGTGACTTCCAAGGGAAAAAAAAAGAAAGACAGAAAGCAGACAATATAGAAGAGTAGTAAAGACACTGAGTCTAATCAAAGATAAAAAGACTTGAGAAGTATGCTGTCGTGTGAGAGAACCAAGAAGGCTACTGTCACCATCCCTGAACTCACCAGATAAAAATGTTGCTGTGAATAGAGGGAATACACACATGAAACAGCTAACAATCATAGGTTTATATTGGACTGGCATTTTAATATAAAGTTACATCTTCCAGTATATTAAATATTAAGATTCACAATCAAATGACTCTCTTTGGAATTCATATTATCCTTTCAATTTTTGACATTTCTATTTTTTCTATAGCTTCCCTGTTCCATTGCTATTAAAAAGTAAAAAATATCTAGATTAGTATTTTTTAGTAACACCAAGTACTCAGGAATTGTTCCTCCTCCTTTTACTTGCTGATTGTTCATTTTCATGTTAGATTCTGTATCCCCAACAGGAATATAAACTTTATGAGGGCAGAGACTAGTTGCTATCAATTTGTTTTTCAATCACACGAGCATAGTATACTGTTTTTTCAATTTAGCCCTTAGTAAATAATTATTAAAATGAAATGCTTGTGTTTAATTGCTTAGACACCATTTGATATGTTTATGGAAGCACATGGTGAAAAATCCTCTAAGATGAGTAGATGTGATTAGAGTATGATCTGTATCATCAGTGACAGAACCCACATTAAGTCCATCACTTGAAGTGTACAAATAACAACATAGTAATAAAGTAATTGGAGTAATAAAGAATCTGTGTTTCCCAATAATCAGGACTATAATTTTAAAATTAGTAATGTCATTCAATGAACTCATTAATCTTTAAAAACCATCAAATTATTAAAGAACAAGCAATAGCTGTATCCTATGGTATTGTCTAATATGTTGGTAGAAAAGGAAAAAGAAACACAATTAATGTGGGACATAGATAAAGGCAAAAAGATCATGAACTACAAAGAGATGATAAGAGACAGAGTCAGAAGTAGAGAATAAAACTAAGAGGGAAAGTTTTAGATATAATCAGAGAAGAGAGATTGAACTAAAAGGAAAGAAAGGTGAGAGAGAGAGGTAAGAGGGAGGAAGAAGGAAGAAAGAAAAACCAAAAGAGCAGCAATGAGAAACAGAGAAAGTTGGAAAAAGAAAATGGGGTAGACAGTCAATGATATAGAAACAGAAGCAGAGAAAGACAGACAAAGAGATAGAGTCAAAGAAAGACAGAGACAAAAAGAGACTGAGAGAAGATAGTGATTCACATTAAGGAAGATACGAATGAAGAAAGGAAGAAAGAAAAGTCTCATTGAGATATTTGTTGTTCAAGCTGTCTTACCTGTGATAAGTTTTAATGACATTTTAACAACTTAATGTTGTTTCTACACAGCTTGCCTTTTTTCACATCCTTTGTTTTGAGTTGATCTCCTAAGTTAGTTACTTCTATGTTTGTTGTTTTCATTCGAATATTCTGTGTGGTAACCATAATACAGCTTATTATGAACTCAATTCCTACTTCCATGTGGCTTTTCCATGCACCCTGTGGAGCTACAGCTGCAAGAGTGTTGGATTCTTTGCAGTACCAGTGTCACCAACTCAGTGAGGGGTATGAAAACACCATGGGGAACAAAGGAGAATCTGAGACTCGAAGTAAGTAAGTGTGGTTCAGCAGATTGGAACACAACCAGAATACTAATGGGTATTCTTCTAAATAAATCCTAGTATAGTATGAAAGTATTCTAGTCTTCCAAACTATACAGGCACAACTTGCCCAGTGTGGTGAAATATGTGATACCCATCTCACTAACTATGACTATTTCCATACTGTTCTTTTCAGTTGTCCCTTAATATTCTCCCTATAAAAAGCTAGTCTGGTTCCCTAAGCATGCATTTGTCAATGATGGACACTTCAAAAACCAATCTCCTTCCCAACCAAGAATTTAGTTGGCAGATGATATCAATTAACATCACTTAGTTTAGAATTTTCACTCCTCATCCTGATGTGAAGATAAGATTAACTCTCCCCTTGTTTATTTTTAAATTAATCAAACAAAAACTTTAACTCCCCTACATAACACTAACTAAGGGAATTCCCAAGTCACTTACTAAGGTGGGTGACACCCCCAGAGGTGACTGACCACCCCTGGGCAATGCTAAGCAAATTGATAGACTGCAATTGGTTCCCATAAAGTGGAGGAAGGGATAGGAAATGACATGGAAAAAGGATTATGAAAAGGCCTGAACTTCCTGTCCAAAGCGTCTTCAGCTTGAATCTTTGGCTTGAAGCTTCAGCTTGGGACTTAGACTGGCACTTTGGCTCTTGAATTGCATTTGGTAAGACCGCTCCTGGATCTTCTCCTATGGAGTTCATCTTGGATGAGTGAGTAACTGACCCTCCTTTCCTGGCTTCTGGAGGAGGTCGTGTGGGTAGAACCCCTGTTAATTGCCCCTGGTCCTCCTGCTGAGGGATATCAAGACCTGCCAGGGTTGCTCCCAACACTGGAGCAACATTTAGTGTGATAGACTAATCATTTTCTCTACCCTCTTTTTACATTTATCTGCTTTCACTCTCTACCTTTTTACAAACTACTGAAAGCCATTTTGACCTGAGCTATATTTTTAAATTGGCAATGACCATATTAGTTTAGAATTCTCATATATTTAGTCAAACCCTAAATTTATTTCCTTACACTGATCACAACCTAATATTTTATATAGCTTCAAGTAATCATAATCCTAACTTTTTAAAGTATACAAGGATTTTCCTTTTCTTTGGAAAAAAAACCCGTACCATTTGTCTTAGAATCAATACTTTATATTGATTCTAAAGGAGAAGAGCAGTAAGGGCTAGGCAATGGGACTAAGTGACTTGCCCAGGGTCACATAGTTGGGAAGTGTCTGAAGATAGATTTAAACCTAGGACCTCCCATCTCTAGGCCTGAATCTCAATCCACTTAACTACCCAGCTGCCTCCTCAAGGTTTTTTTTTTTCTCCACACAAATAACATCTGGATGAACTTTTATCTTGGAGGAAGAGCAACTGTATAATTTGTTTCTTGAAAAGTTTTAATTATTTCCCTACTTAATTTAAGTACTAATATTCTCTTCACTTCCTGGTATTCCTCTGGAATCTTCTGGTAGTTATTTCAGAATAACTACCATAAACTTCCCATTAATGGAAGTCTTTCATTCCCAGAATTTGTCTTCCTAACCATCACTGAGGATGGAAATATAATTTTGGGAGATGAGTGGTGCCCTTTCACACATTTACTATATCATTGGGAGATTGTTTTTGTCTTACCTAATTTGCTAAAGTGAATTTAGCTTGAATTGAAAGACTTCCCTATTATGGGTATGGGACTCTGGGTTTCCCTTGGACACCCCAAACTCTAGAAGTTTTTTCAGGTCAAACAGAAAGCAGAAAAATTCCATTTCCTTCCTTGCATCCTTGTTAATATTGAGGAAAAAGTGACTCTGAGCATCAGGGACTCATGATAAGGAAAGACCCCTGAGAGAAGTATTCCCCTTGGATTCTCCTGTAGATATTAATATGGACACAGACATAGATCTTCTGGTTATACTCTGATACCATTGAACTGTATTGTAGAACATCTACTTGTACCCTAAACTATGCCCAGTGACCCCCTATGTCTTCAGGACACAAAACATTACTTTAGCCACAGTCAGATAACAAACATCCTCCACCTCTGCCAAACCTCACTCCATTCATATAGCCCTTGTTGTGAAAAGAGTATATAAAGCTCATAATCCATCCCCTTGAGGAGACAATGATCAACCTGCTGTTTTCTCAAACAAAGTAAACACAAATACTAAGTTAATAAATTCATTTTTTTTAATTTTTAAGCTAAGTAATGGAGTAAATTGCATTCTTGCAAAGGGTACCTGTCCCAAACCTGGGGTTCACCTCAAGTTTCCCCACAACATTTTAAGGCAGCTTTCCCTGAAAATTTAGTTAGTTCCTTTTAAGCATTCCTTCTTCCCTACACTCATACCTTGTGATCTATTCTCAATAATGGGAGCCTAATTTATTTCCTGTTTCAATAATTATATACCATGACATTTTACCATTTACCCCATTTTCTTAGATATTGACAGGGTCTCGCAGGAGTAGAGTTTTATGGTTCATAGATCTGTTGACTGATTTACCTAGTACTTGCTTCTCAATAAGCTTCACTGGGAGACTTGTTTTCTCCAAATACCTCTTCTTCCAAATAAATATGTAAGGGTCAAAAAGGGTTTTTGGGTTCAATATATTAAAAGGTGGTTGCCAGGGGAAATCTCCACTCTTTAGGAATAACCTCAAGTCAAAATTGATTTTATGGAAGTTTATTTACAATTGAGAAGAGAGAGAAGAAATAAGGAAATAAGAATCTAACACAGTAGGTAAATTACTAAGATCCTCTAGTTAATCCAGGTAGATCTAATTAACCCTTGGCCAGGAGTCAGAGGCCTGGAGGTGAATGAAGCAAAGCTTCATTCACAGAGTCTATTAAAATTATTTCCTTAACAGAATTTCAGAAAGATTCAGTCAGTCTTTAAACTCACCAAGGTTTTAGCATTCTAGCCAGCACTCCTCCACAGATCAGAAGAGGTCCTTCATCAGCTGCCCACTTCACCAAGCACCCCCTCCAGTGGAAGACCTTCTCCTTTTAAAGGGGTCACTTACGTGTCACTTCCTGTGCCTCTTCTCCCACTTTGCGTGTCCAATCACAATAGATGCTTCTTATAGAACTGCCTAGGGAGAAGTCAGTTGATTCTAATTCGTCACCTACTCTAGCATACGTGGGTTAAGAATTGGAGGTGCTCTCACCATTGGTGATTAAATCTAAAAATGGGCAGTGTAGATTTAATCTAATTATCACACCTCCAACTTTTAAAAATTTCTTAAACCATTTATATTCACCTAATACATCTATTGACTATCCAAATATTCAATTATATAAATAATATAGACTTTATTGTGAATAAAGTTGGATTGTGAGTCATAATTTACTTAAATATGATGACCATAGAAAATACAAGGAAATCTTTTCCAGTTCACATAAATCTTTTTTTTCTTTTTAAGTTAACACCTCTGGAGCTACAAATTCCCCTATCCTCATTAGTTATTAATCTTTCCCACTCCCTTTTTCTCTCTTTATTCTTTCTTTATATATTGCTGTACATGGAAAACCCAAGGAGAATGTAAGCTCTTTGTAATCAGAAAGCACTTAATAATTGTGTTTTTTAATTATTTTCTAAATATTTAGCTATCATTCCTTCAAAATTATTTTAATGGAAATGTTCTCTATCTCTAGAAATCTCTAGAAATAGTTCTCTTTCTCTAGAGGGTATTCTTTCCTGGTTTGAATTTCATGACTATTTCCCCACTTCCATTATCTGTGGAAAATAATTTTATTTTTCCTCTATTTTAGAAAATAAATCATTACTTATTATAGCATAGGGATTAATTTAATTAAGTTTTAACTAAATGATATATTAGTGCTACTGATTCATCATTTTATAATAATATGTAATAATTTATATATTGTTAATATTTAATTATTAGTTAAATTTAATTCATTTAAATTACTTGTATTATTCATTTATGAATTCTTCTGGTCTCTGGTTCTTTCTCTGATTTTCACTTACTTTATATATTGCTTGATTACTTTTAATAAAGTAGGTTCATTAAAATCTATTTTGCTATCTGTATAGGTAGTATATTATTTTGTAGATTAACAACTATTTCCTTCAAATTATCAGATTTCATCTAATTTTCAAATTTTCTTCTCTTTTATTTTGTTTGAAGTGGACAATGTGTTTTGTTAATCTGTAATGGCATGATTACTTTAATTAATCTCTTTTTTCTCTTTTGTTATTATAAGCTTTAAGTTATGTATCTTTAGCTAATGAGGAAAGAGAGAAAGAAAGGAAGAAAGAAAGGAAGGAAGGAAGGAAGGAAGAAAGGAAGGAAGGAAGGAAGGAAGGAAGGAAGGAAGGAAGGAAGGAAGAAAGAAAGAAAAAGAAAGAAAGAAAGAA
>NW_025351623.1:0-8580 GCF_016433145.1 Gracilinanus agilis
CTTCCTTCCTTCCTTCCCATTTTTATTCTAAGACAGAAGAGTAGCAAGGGCTAGATAGTCGGGGTAAGTGACTTGCCCAGGGTCTGAATCCACAGTTGAATGCAGGTCCTCCTGACTCCAGCCTTGGAGCTCCATCCACCCAAGCTACTTAGCTGCTCATCCCCTAATATACTGTTCTTCAGTCCAATGACACAAGGAGCTCCACCTCCTAAATCTGAGGCGTTTTCTCCTGATGTCTCCCATTCATGGAATTCTCTTCTTCCTCATCTCCCCCTCCTGGTTTCCTAATATAATCCTATACTCCACAAAAAACCTTTTCTGATTTCTCCTTAATGTTAGTGCCTTCCCTTGGTTGATTACTTCCTATTTATCCCATGTATAGCTTGTTCATGATCATTTGAATGTTCCCTCCCTGTTTTTTTTTTTTTAATTTTTAATTTTTTAAAACCCTCACCTTCTACCTTAGAATCAATACTGTGTATTGGTTCTAAGGCAGAAGAGCGGTCAGGGCTAGGCACTGGGGGGTTAAATGACTTGTCCAGGGTCACACAGCTAGGAAGTGTCTGAGTTCAAATTTGAACCCAGGACCTCCCCTTTCCAGGCCTGGTCACCCAGCTGCCTGCTCCCTCCTTTGTTAAATTGAAAGCTTCTAGAAGGCTTTTGCTTGTCTTTTGTGTTTCTTTGTATCACCAGTGCTTAGCATAGTGCCTGGCACTTAATGAATATTTATTGACTGATGGACATCAATGAATAAAAATTTCAAAACAAAGGAAAATGAATCAACATCTGAATAGACCCAAGGGATTGTGGAACCCCATTCCTGAGTGATTGAAAGGAGAAATAAGTATTGTGAAAATGAAATATATGAGAGGCAGCTGGGTGACTGAGTGGATAGAGAGTCAGGCCTAGAGATAGGAGGGTCTAGGTTCAAATTTGACTTTGGGCACTTCCTGGCTATATGACCCTGGGCAAGTCACATAACTCGAATTGCCTAGCCTTTACTGCCCTCCTGTCTTGGATACCTAGTATTGATTTTAGGACAGAATGTAAGGTTTTAAAAAAATGTATGGCCTGTCCAGCAGAAATAATTGGTAGAAGAGAAATAATTTGAATCCATGACTCATCAAAGAAACAAAAGAGAGCATAACTGGTTGGGAATGCAAATAAAGGAAGTCAAGGACAATCTGAAAGAAGAAAAGCAAAAAGCAATAACATTCAAAAGAAAACATGAATTGATCAATGACATGTAAAACCCAGTGGAATTGCGCATTGGCTGTGGAAGGGGGGGGTGGGATGAGGGAAGAGGGAAGAGAAAGAACATGAATCATGTAACCATGGAAAAATTTTCTTAATCAATAAAATTAAATTTAAAAAATGAAGCAAAATATGATCTCAAAGACAAGATGCATAGAGACAATTTAATTTAAGTCAGTCAACACATATTTATTAAGCCTCAGAGTTGTGCTAAGTGTTGGGATTTTAGGATTTAGGTCTCCCAGGGATATTGTTTCACTTTTTAAATTCTTGTCAATATGTGCTTCATAATCTTGTGTGCGTATATTTTTTATTTTTATTTATTATATATTTATTTTTAAGAGTGTGTGTGTGTGTTTTATAACCCTTACCTTCCTTTTTAGAATCAATATTGTTTTTAAGGCAGAAGAGCAATTAGGGCTAGGCCATGGG
The DNA here is from genome assembly GCF_016433145.1 of Gracilinanus agilis. Classification (NCBI taxonomy): domain Eukaryota; kingdom Metazoa; phylum Chordata; class Mammalia; order Didelphimorphia; family Didelphidae; genus Gracilinanus; species Gracilinanus agilis. The sequence goes on from NW_025351623.1 coordinate 1,687, forward strand.
GGTTAAGTGACTTGCCCAGGGTCACACAGCTAAGAAGTGCCCAAAGCCAGAAATTTTGTGTTTTAAGTATTTCTTTCATTATGGAGGAGATAAATGGCTAAATGATTTTATACATTGAACGTTTTTCTAGAAGAGAACTTTTAGTCCCTTTTCAAGGGACCCCAAGAATGAGCTGGACAAGCTTTAAGAGGTTTTCCCCAGAGCTCTATCCAGGGAAAGAGAGAAGAGCCTGATATCCTTGCTTTGAGATCCAGAGCGGGGGTCCCTTGCTATGAAAAGGGCATTCCTCAAGATGATGTGTGATAGGAAGATAGGAAGATAGTTTTTTTTTTTTTAAGCTGTCATGATGCCATTGACTCAAAACTTGTGGTACACCAAAACCTGCAGATCTTTTTCATTCTTCTTTTTTAAAACCTTTACCTTTCATTTTAGACTCAATAGTCAGAAGAGTGGTAAGGACTAGACAATTGAGGGCAAGTGACTTGCCCAGGGTTACACAGCTAGATGGTGTCTGAGGCCCCATTTGAACACCAGGCCCGGCACTCTATCCACCCCCTAGCTTCCCCTACCTGCAGGTATTTTTTAAGTTAACTATTGTCCAGCCATCTTTCCCCATCTCATATATGTTATGTCTACTGTATGCCAAGCACTTTACATATGTTGCTTCATTTGATCATTTGACCCTCCCAACATTTGATAGCTCATTTGATCCTCACAACAACCCAGAGAAGTAAGTGCTGTTGTTATCCCCGATTTACAGATGAGGAAACTGAGTCAGACAGTGGTGGAGTGACTTGCTCAGAGTCACAAAATCTGAGATGGGATCTGAACTCGTCTTCCCGATTCTAGGCCCAGTGCTCTATCCATTGTGCCACAGCTAAGAATATCTGACAGTTCTCATTAAATTTCGCTCCCTGGGTTCAATCTCTCACTTAGCCAGTCGAGTTTCTTTTGGCTGGAAGTAGGGACAAGGGCTGGAAACAATGTGTTGCTCCTTTATCTAGGCTTGGGACTTTGACCAAGAACCTCCTTCCCCTCAGGGATGTCATGGAACCAGGGTCCTCCATTCCATTCCAATGGAGGGAGGCTTGGGTGGTGGGCAGGTGCTGAGTCCATGTATGAAGGGATGGGTTGAGAGATGGGGATCTCCCACACTTACCCTCCTGTTGGAAGGGATTTGGGCAGCGGCTTAAACCTCACTCCAAGGCCCCCAAGAGGGGAGCTGGGTCCTTCAAAGCAGAGGAGGCTGAGAAAAGGCGCTCTCCACCTGAGCAGTGCTGGGAAGAGAGGATGCCAGGGTTCCTATCCCCAGCATCCTAGACATTCCGGGGCCAGGCTGGAGAATGGAAAGGGAAATTTCTCAGGACACAGAACCTGGTGTTGGTAAATCTTTATTTTTGACCAAACGGCATATTTTATTATATCTTCTAATCAGTGCTGGACTCTGCCTTCTAGACCCCAGGTTCCCTCCCACCCAGACCCACACCACCCCCGGGGCAATGCCCCAAGTCCCTATCCCTACCCCCTCTTCCCGGTTTTCTATTTACAGTTATCCCTTGGATGGCGTCCGGTGCGTCCCCTCCCACCCCATGCCTCTACAGGCCCTAAGGGCTCGGGAAGCCCGTGGTTGAAGCGGATTCCCGCCGGGCCCTCCTCTTTAGCATCTCCTGGTCCCCTGGGCAACAGGTCTCCCCTCAGGGTGAATGCCTGGCTCCATGCCCTGAGCACCTAGAGAGAGCGCGCGTGCGCGAGCGCGTCCCCCTGGGCCTGGGAGCCCAAGCCGGTGGGCAGTGAGCGCCGGGATCCAGGCCACCCCCGGGGGAGTTTAGTCCTTAAACCGGCGGCCGGCTGGAATCTTCTTGTAGTAATTTTCCGCCTCGGCTTCTCCGTGCCCGTCTCTTTCGGACAGCGCCAGGCTGCCGGGTTTCCGTCGAAGGGTGGACTCCCTGCTGGCGGGTCCCAGCACCGCATCGCCCGGGGTCGGCATTCCCTCGCCTGTGGCCAGGTTGACGGTGGCCACGCCGGAGAAACGCGGCGGCTCCTCCTGGTCCATGTCGCTGATGGAGGATCCAGGAGACACCCCGGGGGCCTTGCTGGCCCGGAAGCTGCCCCCGGCACGGTAATCGCGGCCCGCCAGCTCCCCCAGCTCGTAGGTGTCGCTTCCGAGCTCCGCCGCTTTGGCCCCGGAGGCCGCCTTCCACTCCCAGGGCCCGTTGCCGGAGGAGAGGTGCACCACGGGGTGGTGGGGGGCGTGGGCGTCGATGGTGACGATGCTGCCGCTGTCGCGCTCCGAGGGCGAGCGGTACTGGGACGAGTCGGAGCTGGCGCTCGACGAGGAAGCCGTTTCCACCGCCTTCGGGCCGGGCGGCCCTCCGGGCAAGCCCGGCGCCTTGGACATGGCGATGACTTGCAGGAGCCGAGGTGGGTTGGCCACTCGAGGTGGGGCTGTGACCGAGGCTCCCCCTTTCTCGGCCATCATCAGCCACTTGGCCCGCACGGCTGAGCCGCTCTTGGGGGAGAGGCTGGCACTGGCCGGGCCGCCCGCCGCAGCTTGACTCTCCTCGGGGATGTGCACTAATGGCGGGGCGCCGGTTCGTGGCGGCAGGAGCACCCGGGGCCCGAGGCCTGGCCTCTCGGCCCCAGCCCGGGCCTGCACGGTAGGGTATAGGGAAGGTGGGATGGGGCCCCCCTCCTCCTCTTCTTCTTCCTCCTCCTCCTCTTCTTCTTCATCATCTTCTTCTTCCTCCTCAGCCATGGGCTCAGCGGCCCCTCGGAGGTGGCCGGGTCCGAGCTCCTCCGCCAGAGCCAGGGCCCGGCCCCCCTCCAGAGACTTCTGTTTCCACTCGGTGATGAGCTGCTTGGAGCGGGAGGCATCCAGGGGCACGTGGATGGTCATGTGGCGCCGCGCAGGGTCGTCCAGGGAGGGCGTGTTGACTCTGGGCAGGGTGTTGCTGAAGGTGACCATGTTCTCTTTGCCCATGGGGCTCCGAGGGGCCAGGAGGTCCACGTCCACGCTGGCCCGTTTCAGGCTGCCCAGCGACGTCTTCTCTCGTGGCACCGGCCGAGGCACGCCCTCCAGCCTGGTCTGGGGCGTCAGCTCATCCGTACTGACCGACTTGTTCTGGTGGTAGACCGAGTCGTGGCCTCTCTGCGTCAGGGCCCGCAGGGCATCCTTGGCTGGGACGGGGGCTGGGGGCTTCTCCAGTGGGGGCCGGAAGTTACCCACAGCATGGCAGGCCTGCAGAATACAAGGCAGGAGTCAAAGCGGGGGACCCCTAAGGACTCCTGCTGAGAGAGGGGGCTCCCTGAGGGCAGGCTTGTGCCTTCTTCAGACAAGGGGGACCCCTAAGTGCGGGGACTCTTTGCTGCGGAGAGAGGGGGCTCCCGGAGGGCAGGCTTGTGCCTTCCCCTCAGACAAGGGAGACCCCTAAGTTCAGGGACTCCTGCTGAGGGCAGGGGCTCTCTGATGGCAGAGTTGCAGATGTGCCTCCTGTCTCCTCCTCCTTTCCACCCCTTCCTCCCTGGCTCACCAGATAGGCAGCAATGCCAGCGCCAATGAGGAAACCACTGTAGACGTCACTGGGGTGGCTGCGGTGCTGGGTGATCTGGGTGAGGCCGCAGACCCCAGCCGCAATAGCGAAGGCAAACACCAGGATGGGTTTGAGCAGCTTGGTGCTATCGGAGATGATGGAGTTAAAGTACATCTGTGTGGAGAGATGCCGGTCAGAGCTGGCCCTGCAGAAGCCTTGGGGGCCACAGGCCTATGAGCCCCGGGGGGACCCCCATGGCCCCTCATTTCCAGAGGCGCACCCTTGTACACCTACATGCAGAGGATGCCGCCAGAGGAGGCTAGGAGGATGGCGTGGAGGTTGGGCAGAGGTCCTGAGCATCCAGGGGTAAGCAGCTAATGGGCGCCTTTGGAATGGGGGCAGGTCAGGGGTTCAGGAGGGCCACAAAGGTGCTGTTTTCATATGGGAAGAGAGGAGGGGGGGAAGATGAGAAAGGGCTTCATGCTGATGGGGATGGGGAGTGGGATGGGGAATTGAGGCTGATACCCCGATACCAGGGGACTCACTCACCGACACATAGACAGCTGCGAAAGCCGAAAGGGTGGCATGCTGGGATGGGAAGGTCTTCCTGCCAAGTGAGTCAGTACCCACATCAGGCTCCCACATTCCCCCCTCCCAAACCCCATATCTGTAGCCTGAGGAGACTGACCCAGATGGCCATGGATTGGCAAAGAGCCCTGGATGGAGAGTCATGAGCCCTGGGTTCTAATCCTAACTCTCCCCAATTCCTTATGAGCTCAGCAAAGCCCTTTGGCCATTCCTACCCTCAGTTTCTTCATCTGTAAAATGGATGCACTAAGCTTGCTCATCTATGGGCCTTCCCAGCTTTGGCTATCTTTGTTCTTCGCTCATGGTAGGGATAAAAATTTAGAGATGGAGAGACCCTTCACAGCCAAACTATAAGGCCTAGAGGCTCGAGGTGAAGTGATTTACCCAAGGTCACTCAGGTGCCTGGATCAGCTGATTCCAAATCTTGAACAAATCCCCCACCCCTGACTCCTGACCTCCCTGCTGTTCTTTGCTATCCACACCATAAAGTAGAGTGGAAAGAACAGAGTTTGGAATCAGATGACCAAGATCTGAATTTTTTTTAAAACTCTTTTTGTCTTAGTAACAATTCTAGGCAAGTGAATTGCCCAGGGGTGACCCTAGGAAGTGTCAGAGGCCAAATCTGAACCCAGGTCCTCCTGACTCCAGGCCTGGTGCTTCTCTACTGAGCCACCTACGTGCCTCCTAGATTTGAATTCTGACATTGGTGCTTGACCCTGGGCAAGTCACTTCCCTTTTTTTGGGTCTTGGTTTCTTTGTCTGTAAAATGAATGGATTAGACTAGATGGTCACTGAGGGCCTTTTCAGCTCAGATAGTCTGTTTTCAAAGGCTCTTTCCAGCTCTGACTGTGATTCCTATGGACATAGGACTTCGTCGGTTCAGGGACCTCCAAGTGTGGGCCCCCTTCCTTCCCTTTGGAGGACCCATCGATAACTTAGTAAGCCAAGTCCTACAGAGCTGCCTGAGGCACACAGAGGGAAGGGGGCTGGCTCAGGGCTGCACCACTGAAAAATGACCAGCACTCTATTCCCTTTGTTGATCTCTCTCTTAACCCAAGATTTCCAAATAAACACCCCCAGGTTAGGCTGGGCTTATCCCCTCTGCTAGTGGGTAAGGTCCAATCAAAGAAATGTAAAGTCAAGCAGTACCCCCTCCCTGATCTTGGGGCACAGATGGCCCCTGGCTCTCAGCCCCCCAACCCAGGGCAGCAGCTTACCTGGCAGAGAGAATGGCGTGGGCATCCTGGCCAGAACAGATGTCCTGGGTGATGTAAGGGTTGGCATCGCAGGAGATGCCCAGCAAGGTATAGTTGGGCTTGCATACCGTTAAGAAGAAGGGGGCATGGTAGCCTGTGGCCAACTGGATGATGTCAGTGACAAGGGCTGTAGCACACAGGCCAAATACATGGACACCTGTGGAAGGAGGAGGGAAGGGCCAGAGGGGCTGTGTGTGAATTCCACACTGTTTCAAGGAGCTGCCTCTTATGCCCATCTAGACCCAGGAGGAGGATGCAAATGGGAAAAGGAAGTCACAGGAATTCGAGGATGGCCTAACCAAGGGAGAGCAGAAGTGTAGCAGTGACACGGGGTAACTCTCCCAGAGGTGACAGGGAGGAGAGAGGGGATAAGCATTTATTAGGCACCTATATTATATCCAGGAACAGAGTTAAGCACTTTACAAAAATTACCTTTTCTTGTCCCCCAAAAAGCCTTGGGAGATAGATGTGGTATGAAAACCTACCTGGGAAGAAAGTCCTAGAGGGAACCTGAGGGAGAGGACTGGTTCTGGAGTGACCATAGGGGAATCGGAGGATAATCTTGGGGTCTAGGGTGTGGAGTGGAGTGATCTTGGCCAGTCTGGCAGGGGAGAAGGGGAGATTTAGCTTCTCTCACTGAGGGCTCCCTTGTCTGCCTGGGATCGTAGTAAGGGTCCTCACCTACGAAGCGGACAGTCCGGCGGAGGAAGGAATTGAAGTTGCAGCCACCTGCATTGATGCTGCCCTCCGCGCTGGTGCGGCCCTTCAGCTTGGACTGGAGGCAGTACACGATGCCTTCCCCGACCATGATCTGTACCAGGGAGGGGGTAGGTGCAAGTCTCAGCTGGCAGGCTCTTCCAAGCCCTTCCCAGCTCCTCCCATTGGGGCCCACCAGGTGGGATAAAGGGAAGGTGGACCCTAACTAAGCCCCTTCCTCTCTAGGCCAATATCCTCAGATTTTCCTGGAGCACTTAGTCCAGATCTCTCCTGCTGTTGAATCCTGATGAACATATAGAACCCTGTGCCTTTTTCCCTCTCATCACCCCCCACCCCACAACTGTAAACTATTTGAGGGCAGGGTCTGTCATTGAAAATTTTCCATTTATTCTATTCTATATACATTTTCTCTCCCAGTCACTTAATACAGTGCCCTGCATTGAACAGCCACTCAATAGCCGTTTGCTCAATTTTTTTTAAAAATTCTTCTGTCTTAGTATTAATTCTAAGGTGAAAGAACATCAAGGGCTAGGCAATCAGGGTTAAGTGACTTGCCCAGGGTCATACTGCTAGGAAGTGTCTGAGGAAAGATTTGAATCCAGGCCTGGCACTCTGTCCATTGTGTTAACCAGCTGCCCCCATTTGTTTGATTTCAGTTGTTAAACATCTAAAAGGAAGAATTGAACTCAGTGATCCCTAACATGTTTTTTCTTTCCTTTCCTTTCCTTTCCTTTCCTTTCCTTTCCTTTCCTTTCCTTTCCTTTCCTTTCCTTTCCTTTCCTTTCCTTTCCTTTCCTTTCCTC
>NW_025351624.1:0-2046 GCF_016433145.1 Gracilinanus agilis
GAAGGAAGGGAGGGAGGGAGGGATGAAGGAAGGAGGGAAGGAAGGACAGAAGGAAGGGAGAGAGGGAAGGAAGGATGGAAAGGAGGGAGGGAAAAATGAAGAATGTTTTCTTGGATATTCAAAGACGTAAGGCCATGGAGTAGATATGTTTATTAAAGAATGGAGACTCCATTCCTGGTTGTTTCTAATTCTGACAGCATTTGAGACAGGCTGGAGGGCTTGAAGGAACAGTCACTGTTCAGGTATTAAAGACCCCATTGTTCCAGCGCCCACGGCCAGTTCTCAGTCCATGTGCCTATCTATAGTGCCCATTTAGAACATGAAAAGGTGCTGAGAAATGTCAGGATCTGAGGCAGGCACCCCACTGATGGAACAAGAGCATGTCGTCAGCACCGGCCATTCGTGCTAAGGCCTGCTCAGTCCAGCCCTGATGCTATCAGCATTCTTTGTCAGGGTCTGTCTGTGTGAGGGATGGGTGATTAATGAGCTGTAGCTATGGCTATCTCCAAAAAGAAAAAAGGATTGCTTATTTTAGAACTATTCTGAATCCAGTGGAGAAAAGAGATGGGGGAGGGGGGTGGCTTCCCACGTTCACACACATGTATACATGCATACATATGACATAATGGCATGGTGGGTACCATACATTGTCTGGATCAAATCATTCCTGCCACTAGATTTTTGAAGATCTGAGGGAGGGAATGTGTAGAGATGTTCATTTCAATGCCCAACACGAAACTTGGAAGACAGAAATACTCAGCGTGACTTGATCATCAGTGGATAGAAAATTCAACATTAGGAAGCCTTGAATTCAAATCCGGTCTCAGATACTTATTAACTGTGTTATCCTGGGCAAGTTACTTAAATGACACTCAGCCTCAGTTTTCTCATCTATAAAATGGGGGTGATAGCACTTATCTCATAGGGTTATAAGAATCAAATGGAAAGACATGGTGTGTATATATATATGTGTGTGTGTGTGTGTGTGTGTGTATTTTTAAATTTTTTTTTTGAACAAATGATGTTTTCTCTGGAGCAAGAAAAAGAAGTAGGGTTCTGTTGCTAAAGGTGGTCTTCTGAAATAGAACTCAGTTTCATTTTGTTGCCAACATTGGTCCTTTAATGTTCATTTTTGTCCTATTGTAACTTGACTGCAAAAAGACTTGGATTAGGAATCAGTTGTAAATAGTCTAGCTCCTGATTCCATCACCTCCTCAAACTTTCCCCTAAACCCAAAATCTGTAGACTTACAGAAAAGTCCAACAATATGCATTTTAGACTGGCCAAGGCCTTGGCAAAGATGGAGATCTGTTTCAAATGACAACTGTAGGTGATTTTATATTTTCCAAAACAAAGCTAATCCCTTCCCCCTGCTGTTTAAAACTGTCTGCTCAACTTGCTCTATTTTGTAAGCCAGCATCCCCCCCCACCTCTACTCCAGCAGCCTTAAAATTTTACAGCTGTTCTAGTCATTACTCCTCTCCTACTATAAAGAGAAGTCGCAGAGGGCAGAGCTTATGTGAGGCATCTTAGGAAAGCTCCTTTTGGAATACACCTGTGTATTTATGCACATGTGCAAGTACATGCATTTGTACATAATGTACATATATGTATATATCTGTATATATGTATGCATGTGTGTATGAATATATAACTACAAACAAGCAGCTAAACAGAGAGATAGGTAGAGAGATAGATAAGTGAATAAATGAATAAAAAAGTAACATCTTAAATGAAGGATGTAGTCTTTTCTTTCTCCTTTGAATAGATCTTAAGCTGCAGGGTATTCAGCATGAAATAATCCAGACAGAGAACACAGACGGTGACATCCTTATGAACCTTGACTGAGCTAAAATCCATCTGTCTGTTCTTCAGCAACTGGGCTAATGATCCCCTATTTCATACTCTCTTTCAGAGAAAGAAAGAAAGAAAGAAAGAAAGAAAGAGGGAGGGAGAGAAAGAAAGAGGATGGAGGGATGGAGGGAGAAAAGGAAGAAAGGAAAGGAAGAAAGGAAGGAAGGAAGAAAGAAAGAAAGAAAGAAAGAA
>NW_025351625.1:0-9426 GCF_016433145.1 Gracilinanus agilis
CCTTCCTTCCTTCCTTCCTTCCTTCCTTCCTTTCTTTCTCCTTCTGATAGCCTCTATTTCCACTACTTTGGGACCTTGTCAAGAGGAAGTTACAGGAATCTAATCAGTTTCACTGTTAAGTGAAAATTCAGCAACATCCCCACAGAAACCAGCTTCACATTTTTTAGACATGTGACATCCCTCAGTTAAAATATCTATTTTGAGGCTAACCCGTAACTATAAACATGAATGTAAACAAAGCTGTTGGGTGGGTAAGGGTTACAGGAACAAGCAAGGGTAGCATTGAAGACATTCTGTCCACTTCTTTCAGGCCCAGGGCTGGGCAGTTCTGGCTGCTTTTAAGGTTTAACATCAATTATTGGTCATATTTCTTGGGCTTGGAGCAGTCTCAAGGGCCTCAAATGAGCCTTTTTCCCCTCTTCTTTTTTATTTCATGTGAATTTCTTGGAAAGCTTGTTCCTTAGTCATTTAGACTGGTTCACTAAAGCCATGAGAAGGCCAGGAAGTCCCAAGGGCCTTATTTAAAAGTTTCTTCCCTGATTCTCCCTTTTACAATGAGGAACTTTCATGTTCACTATCCAGAGAAACACCCTCCTACACTGATAACCTTGGTGCAAGCCTAGACTCCTCATTCATACTCCATAAAGTAAGTCTGCTGTTAAATCCTATTGTTTGTTCCTTCATGACATTTCTTAACAAAGATCCCTCCACTGACAAAGTCACTTCCCTGGTGAGACTCATATCTCTGCAAAACTGGAATCTTTTAATAGTGTAATAGTCTTCTGGGTGGTCTCCTTGCCTCAAGTCTCACCTAATTTCAGTCCAACTTTCACTCAACTGCCAAAGTGGTTGTTTTGACGTGCAATTCTGACTCAGTTACCCTCCCCTATGTCTCTCAACAATCTCCAGTGGCTTGAAACTCCAGGATCAAATATAAAGTCCTCAGGCTGCCATTTTGCAGACTATCCTCTTCCTACCTCTCCAATCATCTTACGCTTTGCTCTTCTCTATACACATTCTAAGAGTTTCTCAAACATCCCACTTCATGTCCCTCCAATGCCTTTGAGCTGCCTGTTTACTCTCCTCACATTCACCTTTTAGTTTTTCTAGTTATCGTTAAAGACTCAGCTGAAATCTCACCTTCTATAGGAGGTCTTTCCCAGGCAGTCCTTCCTCCCAAAACCTTTTTTTTAGTTTTCCTTTGTACAAGTGTATCAAATGACTTTAAGACTGCACTAAGGCTTCTGGGACACCCAATCAGTATTGTATATGCACAATTATTTACACATTGACTTCTCCATTAGAATTGGAGCTTCTTGAGGGCAAGAATAATTTTTTTAACTTTTCTCTGAATCTCCACTCCACAACACAATGCCTGTCATAAAAGCTCGTTGACCAATTTACTAAATGTAAATCATGATTGAGAGAGACAGATAGACCGTGACATTTCAATACCTGAAGATGAACTGAGGAACCTTTCTTCTCATGCTTGTTTCAGCTAGAAAGAAAGGGAATTCTGTTAGCATTTAAAACATTGTAGTCATAAGCAGGCTTGGTTTTGCTCAGCACAAAATCAATTATAGAGTAACACAGGGTAACCCAACATTTGCCCAATGGATGTGCAAAGCAAATCCAATATTTCAATACCTCAATGCCTGAAGGGTCTTTGTTTTCCTTTGTATGTATACTCTTTCCAGAACTCTACTGTGCTGTAGGGGATTCTTCTAAACTTGCTGTAGTTAAAGAATTTTTGATACTGCAGACAATCTGACAATGAGCTTCTCTTTGACTATGGCTAGGCTGGTCATTGATCTACAGGCACAGAGACCATCTATCATCATCCTTGAAATATTTCCCACTTTGTAGCACCTGCCAGAGCCTGCTCTCTACTTGCATAATTCTTGAGAAGCTACGGTTATCAGTACATCCCAGAGGAGGCATCAGAGGAAGACTCCAGTGGAGTTCCACCACCCTCATTGCCTTTAATTGTCCGTGCCTCATTAATCAAACATTTAGGGCAGAAAATGTATACTGACTAATAAGATTCACAGGGCTAATATTAGTAAGTGAATATTTGTATATGATAGTTGCAGTGGAATTGGGTCAAAAATGGACTCTAAAAGTATCCTTTGGTAAACATCTGTGAAGTTTTTTGTTGTTTTCTATCTTCTGCCGACTGGGGAAGTTGCCCATTAATCCAATAAGATTGCACAACTCAAAGAGCCCCTGTGTCTGCTTTCACTGGTAGAAATTTAAGGGTCGTATTTGGTAAATTCTTTTTGAGTAGAGGTAGCTAGTGAGTGCAGTGGATAAAGCTTAGGTACTGGAGTCAAAAAGAACAGAGTTCAAATCTGACCTTAGACATTTACTAGCTATGTGACACTGGGCAAGTCATTTAAAATCTGTCTGCCTCAGTTTCTTCAACTGTAAAATTACTAGCATCTATATCCCAAGATTGTTGTGAAGATGAAATGAGCTAATTTTGTAATATACTTTATAGGTCTTAAATCAATAAATAATATAAAACACATAAATAAGTATTATTATCCATTTTCTATGTTTTATCTCTCTCCATTCTTTATATCCCCTCTCCCTCCTTTGCTACCTTGTATTTTTCTTCTATGTTTTCCTTCCTCTTTTTTTAGTCTTCTTCCTTCTCTTCCATCCATCCATCCTTTTCTTCTTTCCTTCCTTCTTTCCTTCTTTCCTTCCTTCCTTCCTTCCTTCCTTCCTTTCTTCCATTTCTTTTTGTTTTGCATTTATAACATAACCAGACATTATTGTTGCTAGTCTGATGACTAAAAATATTCATAGGGATGCTTTATTTGGGCAAACAGTGAGGTTAATTGCAGTTATTCCTATAAAGTAATAGGATCAATGAGCTTTGGTTATCTTTTCAGCTTTAGGTAATTCTCTATTCTTAATGAGACTCAGGAGAATTGCAGTCATAAGATTCATTCACTTAAATTTATCAGACATTTATTAAGTATTTGCAATAAACATTCCCCTAGATCCTAGGGATTCAAAGATTAAAATGAAATAGACCCTGTTCTCAAGAAGCTTACATTCTACTGTGGTCCAGATAAATCTTATGCAAACATTTTTAATAGCTCATTTATATATAAGCATAATGATGCATAGCTTTGATACGAACAGGAGTTATAAATGCCCTAAGATTCAAAATAAAGGAGATTGCAACGATGCCAAAGGACATCCAAAGAAAGCACTTCTGAAACTGTACATTAATTCCAATGGACTTTAACCATAACACTCCAACTTGCCACAGAAGGAAGGATGAGAACCTTTATATAGTTTAACTAATGAAACAGTATGATGGACTTTGAAGGTACAAATTACACTACAGCCAAACACAAGTGTGCATGCTTTCAACACCAAAATAACTTACAGACTATTAATTAAATCTTGCTGTAAATGGGACTTCATTTTTATTTTTGATGGGAAAAAATGGTTTTATTACATTTATTTGGCTGTTGTCCATAGATCCAGCTCAATATGAATCAAGCAAAGTTAAAGGCCTTCTGCAAAAACATATGGCTTGTTTGGGAAGTATGAGTCATAAATGGAACCAGATGCAAAAAAGAAAGAAAGAAAGAAAAGAAACAATGAAAAAAGTGATAAGAAGGTAGCAACGGTCCTTAGGTGAATGCTAATGCTATTATTGCTAATGCTGTTTCTGTCTAATTGGGGAAACATTTGCATCTCTTGGGAGCTAATTTATTGCTTTCCCTGACTGATCAGCTTATGATCTGTTAAAATATTACTCGCTGATTGTTCCATCTTTCCAATTTACCATTGTCTTTCATGGTCTTCAGTCACTTCATAGTTTTGCTCTCTATCTAGACTTTTCTACCGTTTGCATCATTCAGTTTGCTTCATAAGGCAATGGACTCAAGAAGTATGTTTCTTTTCCCTTGCCTTTTCTTCCATTGCCCTTTTCTCTAGTGATCTGTTAATTTAAATATTTACTGACAGTTTTATCATTAATATTAAATGGTACACACTTTCCCATGACCAAAACAACATGTTGAAAAGTAAAAAACAGAATTATGTTAGTAACTAGTTATTTGGATAACTGGCTTGACATACTTTTAAAAAAATCAAATTTATGTAAGTTTTAAATGAATTGAGCATATATTATGGAAAGGTTTAGGCATGGCTTCTCTTAATAGGCATTGTGCAGCCCAGCAGAAAGTTGAAGCAATGGACTTTGAGAGGGTCAGGAAAGAGCCTGCCAGGATCAGGGGTGAGTGGGCAGAGGGACCTGCCCAAAAGTCATCAAGAAAGCCATTTAAAACCCAAACGCTTACTGACTCTGCCCACTGAAACAAAACATTTGCCAGACAGCAAGCTTAGAGAATAAGGGCAGCTCTGTGGAGGTCAGAGCTCAATTGATGCTGCCCATTCTTAGCATGAAATGATATGTGGTGCCAAAGAGAGGGCAAATTGAAGTATTCTTTGGTTCCTTCTAAGTCAAGTCTTCGTGCTTTTATTTTAAATCACTTCCTAGAACGTTAGCCGCACTCTTGGGGGTGGGTCCAATGATAATCAGAAAGGTTACGTTTCTCAGATGCTGTGGTCTTTAGGTGCTTGGCAGAAAGCACCTAGCAGGGGGCAGCTGGGAGAAAAAGTACCCACAAAGAAGGAGAAAGAGAGAAAGAAGTATCTGGCAAAATGGTAGACATGGGAAGCAACTGTTTCTAAGGTAAGAAATCTGGAGGGATTGGATTGGAATGATGTGGGCAACAATAGCTACGGACAGAAGTACTTGGGGCCTCCTGAGTTAGATTGGAATCTGTGAGAGTTAAAGCTGCTTAACTTGTCTGTACAGATGAAGAGAGGTCAATAGACATACACTAGGTACCTGGAAGATGTTACGACTCCACCCAAAGTGCAGGGACTTTCCAATTGATATTATAACTTTATTCCTTGCTATAGGAACCTGAGCTGTTTTTCATTTTTGTCCTTGTGTGTTTTTATAATCAATATGTTAATGCTCAAAATACTTACTGGTTGCCTTGGTTGCTAATTCAAATATTCTGGAAGGGAACCAAAGGAAACCCTGGATGAGGACATAAACCATGTAATGATGTTATGATTGATAAGCCTCCAAAATTGGAGCTGATCCATCTCTCAACAATTGACAGGTTAGTTACACTTATATCTAGAGCACTTAATCACTTATCAAAGTCATTATAGACCACTTAAGCCATTTAATCCATACCATATAACATATCTAGTAAGTGTTTGGCTCGTGAGGCAGTTGTTGGGGTAGTGAATAGAGTTCTGGGCTTGGTGTCCAGAAGGTCTGAGTTCAAATTCTATCTCAGACACTTACTAGCTGTGTTATCTTGGGGAAGTCACTTAAACTTCAATTTCCTCAACTGTTTGCTCCAGTTTCCTAAACTGTAAACTGTAAAATAATAATAAAACCTATCTCACAGAGTTCTTAGGAGGATTCAAATGAGATAATATTTGTAAAACATGCCTAGCTTGGTGCCTGGTACATAATAGGAGCAATATAAATTCTTATTTCTTCTTCATCCTCCCTCCCCTCCTACCCTCATCTAGCCTTTCTGTGAAGACCTCTAGGAGTAGTAGCCCATTATCTCTGGAGGCAACCCACTCCATTAGATGATAGCTCTAATTGTTATGAAATTTTTCCTCATATCAAGTCTGTGTGCTATTTTGGAACTTCCATCCACTTCTAACAAAGAGTCCAAGAGAGACAAGTCTATTGATTTTACTATAATACAGTCTTTTAAATATCCAAAGACAGCTAGTATGTCTACTTTAAATCTTTTCTACTCTAGTCTAAACATATCCAGGTAAATAAAACTGCTCCTCCTTTGGTATGCCAATTAAGCAAGAATCTCAAAGTCCTTTACCATCCTGTTTGTACTTTTCTGGACACTCTTCAGCTTATCAATGTCCATTTAAAGCATGGTGCCCAGATGAAACATAACACTCTATATAGTGTCTGACCAAAGGAGAGTACATAAGAATTGGCACTTCTTTGGTCCAGATACTGTGTTCTCTCTTTTAAATTGGGGGAAATAACTTTGACCTGGCAAGAGCAGAGAGAATGTCCATCCCATTTTCCCATTATTCTCCTTTCTTCCTTTTTCCAATGCCTTTGAATGTTTCCAGAAACCAAATAACTGTTAGCCAAAGTCCACTCCTATTGTTCTTGTTCAGTTGTTTCATTTGTGTCCAACTCTTCACGATGCCATTTAGGATTTTCTTGGCAAAGATACTGAATGGCTTGACATTTCTTTCTCTAACTCATTCTACAGATAAAGAAACTGAGACAAGTGTCGTTAAGTGACTAACCCAAGTTCACATAGCTAGTAAGAGCCTGAGGCTGGATTCAAATTTGTCTTCTTGACTCCAGGCCCAGCATTCTATCCACTGCCCCACCAATGGCTTCATTGATCTATAACAGTGATGGCAAACCTTTTAAAGATAGAGTGCCAGGCCCCACCCCTATCCCATCCCCCAGACTGAGTGCCATACTGCCCCTCCCCCATCAAGTTTTGGGTGCCCCCTGGCCCCACTCTTACCCCACACAGGGGAGGGAAGAAACACTCCCTTTGGGCTGCTGGGCAGAGGGGTCAATGATGTGAAAAAATGTCATCAGGCACAATGGAGAGGGGGAAGGGAGCAGCTCTGCCCAAGTCCCACTGCCTTTCTAGTAATGAATTCTGGGGTGGGGTGTGGGGAGACTTGCTGAGTACCCACAGAGAGCATTCTGCATGCCATCTTCTCACCTGTGCCATAGGTTCATCATCATGGGTCAATAATGATTTTGACGTGATTAAATGCTTCAAATAAAAAAGTAATGAACATGTCTGTTGTTGAGAGATTGATTCCACTGGGCTTCCTAATGTTTTCTCAATACAAAATTTGGATCTTCCAATACTTGTGCATTTCCATATTTTGCTTCTTATTTTAAATGAGCATGAACAGTCTAGATAATAAAATTGCTGATTTTAACCTTTCTCAAACAGTGTTTATTCTGTGTGTAGTACACCCAAGTATTCATCAAATCAGAGATGACATGAACATAGTAAAAACTATACACCTCAGACTAGTAATCACAAGAGTGGGAGCTAGAAGGGACTTCACTAATATCACTTACCAAAACCTCATCATTTAATAAAAGAGAAAACATACACTCTGAGAAGCCAATTGACCTGCCCAAGGTCACTTATATATATTTTAAGTAACATTTTATTTTTCCTCAATTATGTATAAAAGCAATTTTAACCATTTTCTTTTAAATTTGGAGCCAAATTCTTCCCCTCTCTCACTCTCCTCCCCACTCTATGAGACAGCAAAAGAATCTGATATAGATTTTACATGTGCAATAATGTAAAATCTTTTTCCTTATTAGTCATTTTGTGGAAGAGAATTTGAACAAAAAAAAAGAAATAAACGGTCTGAAAACAGTCACTTCAACATTAAGCAACACTGGGACTTGAATTCGTGTCTTCTGAGTTCAACTTCAGAGTCTTTCCCAATACGTCATATTACTTCCCCAAAGAAACATGCTACCTTTTATTTTTCTGTTAAATTTGATTCAATGGAGAAATCGATTTCAATGTCAACTACTCTCCTGCAATCAGAGCATAGCGACTCTTTCTAGTCCCTTTTTCTTTTTGGTTGTTTGATCTGTTTCAGTTACTAATATATATTGTCAGCATGGATTAAGGTTCCACTATTGTATAGATATACACATATTGACAGCTGGGTCTAGGAATGAGCAATAGCAGCAGCTGCCTAGGAAATAGCAGGCTATCACTTAGAGGTGGAGGAGAGGAGGGAGGTACAAACGAGGAATTTTTTTCCCCTTGCTATTTTAAAACAAATATGCGTCATTTTTGGTGTTAGAAAATTTTACTCTTTGTGGAATGCAGTGTGACATAATTGAAAAATGGATGGAAATGAATTTAGAGGAACTGGGTTCAAATCCTGATTCTGTCATTCATAACCTGTATAACTTTGTGCAACTCACCTAACCTCTCTTAACCTCATTTTCCTTGTCTGTAAAATGTGAGGGTTAGTTTGGATGACCTCTGAGATACCTTTAAGCTCTAAAGCTATGATTCTATATATAGTCTATTGGTATTTATTTTATAATTTATTTATTTAAAATTATTCATAAATAATTTTATTATTTATTACAAATGTAATTTATTATTTATTATAGTTCCCTTGACTTCCTTGGGTCAGATCCCTTGAGGGAAATAGTTGGGACATTTAGGGAGTGACACTATCTTAGAATGGAGTTTTGGAATCCCGGCTCTGGCATTTATTAGTTGTGTGATTTAGGAATGGACATTTCATCTCTGTGAGCCTCAGTTTCCTCATATATAAAAGGGGATGAAGATAACTCCTGTAATATCTACTTTGCATGGTCGTTTTGAGGAAAATGCTTTGTTAATCTTAAAAAATTATGTAAACGTGAGAGATTATTTGTTTTTTTTTGTTTCATTTATTATATTGGCCCAAATTAATTCACCATTGGGTAGCCAGCCTCTCGGTAATATTCTCTCTCTGCTGTCACCTAAGTTGGTCCTCAGAAAATAGACTCAATCTGTTGCTAGGACCATCCTCAAATCCTTTCCAGAACAGTAGAACCTGCCAGAGATTATGCTCTGCTGCTATATAGCCTTTGAGAACCTCAGATCACCTTCATACCAGGTGAAAATTTCTAGTAGACAGCAATACACAGGGAAATGCAATTTTCAGATATGACTTCAGGTGCATAAATACCTTATCAGCTCTACATGAAGCAACATATACCCCCCTCCCCAGAGACAGATCTACACATCTACTTATTTATAGATCTCAAGTTGGGGAAGGAATTCCAACTCTACAACATTTCCCAGGCTAGTGGATCCAAGAGGGAATGACATCTTAAAAATCAGCTTCCTGCCTGCTCAAACTTGGGCCTTGTTTGCTCTAGCTTGTGTAAAATTCCACAGGCTTATCTAAAAACTCTGCTGAGCTAAGAAAGAGCCTTATCTTTCAAAGCAAGGAGACCCATGGAAACACCATTTCCTGAGCTTGCATGAATGGTAAGCACAAATGGAATGATTTATTTGAAAAAGGATGTGATGACATTTTATGTTTCAGGATACATCCAGAGTCTTTATGTGGAGTCTCTTTCCTCTTTGGTTTCTTGACTGTCAAGGTGATTGAATCATCATATACAGAGGAAAGGAAGGTGCTACCGGGGTGTTATAGCAGCTATGGTACATGACCTTTGATCATTCATGAAAACTGATTGGGGTTTGCTGAATTAGGAAGGAAACCAGGGGGAAAGGAAACAACTGAGTGCTTAGAGCCAATTGTTTTGAAACTGAAAAGTCTGTGGGAATGAGACTTCTTACATGAATGTTC